>NW_008705631.1:47089-51841 GCF_000186865.1 Aureococcus anophagefferens
GCGCGACGATGTTCGCGAGCCAGACGCCGCTCGACGTGAGCACGCCGACGAGGCGCGAAAAGTCCATCTGCGCGTCCGTCATGCGGCGCACGCGCGCGACGCGCGCGACGGCGGCGACGCGGAAGACGCGGCCGAGCTTGGCGACGCGCAGGACGCGGAGCGCGCCGAAGACGGGCGGCGACGCGGCGGACGACGCGGCCTGCGCGACGGCGAGCGCGACGAGCGCGGCGTCGAAGCGGTTGTAGCGGTCGGCCCAGTAGCCCGCGGGCCCGAAGCCGAAGACCTTGAAGCCCAGCTCGGCGGCGAAGAGGCCCGCGAAGGCGTCGTTCGCGCGCTTGTAGCGCCGCCGCGCGGCCGCGCCGGGCCGCGGCGGCGCGGACGCGAGCACGGCGATGTTCGCGAAGATGGCCGCGTAGACGGCGAGCTGGAAGCGCCCGAGGGGCGGCTCGGCGACCTCGCGCGCGGCGACGCGCCACCGGCCCCGCGGGTACGCGGCCGCGGCCGCGGCCGCGGCCGCGTCCGCGGCCGCGCGCCGCGCGCCGCCGCGCGCGGCGCGGTCGAGCGCCGCGGCGACGTCCGCGAGGTCCTCGCGCTCCGCGGCGAGCATGTCGACGGCCGCCTCCTCGAGCGCGCTGAGGCCCATGGCGCCCGCGCCGAGCGCGCGCTTCGCCTCGCGGCCGAGCCGGTTCTCCTCCTCGCGGATCGCGGACCGGAGGCTGAAGGCGATGATCGCCGGGAACGCGTTGAGCGCGACGAGGTTGAGCGCGACGACGAGCGCCGCGAAGTAGACCCAGACGGCCGGGCCCTCGGCGTCGCGCGCGGCCCAGAGCACGTCGTGCCAGCCCTCGAGGTTCGTGAGGTCGAAGACGGCCATGAAGGCCCAGCCGACGGTGTCGAACTTGAGCACGTCGCCGCCGAGGCCGTAGGCGACGTCGACGCAGCGCTCGCGGACGACGTAGGGCGCGCCCGCGGCGCCGAAGGCCGCCGACGCGACGTCGGCGACGGCGTCCCGGGGCCCGGCGCAGCGCCGGCCCCGCTGGCCGCAGAGCGCGCGGTTCGCGAAGAGGTCCGCGTCCGACGCGTTGCGCCAGTGCCTGTGTGCAAATCAACCAGTGAGCTGGGACGTCGGGGCCAAACTTCAGAATTCTCTAGCTCGGTCAAATCGAAGTCGATTCGGCTGATTTTTGGACGAATCGACTGCTCTCAGCAAGTTCTCGAAGCACGGCGGAAGTGCTTGTGTCAAAATATTCGAATACGCGCACATTGAAGTCGGGTTGAAGATTTGATTTGCACACAGGCCAGTGCGCGGCGAGCGCGGCGTCGTTCGGGTCGCGGACGTAGTCCGCCCCGTCGTAGAACGGGTACGCGACGCAGCGGCGGTTCAGCGCGTCGGCGAAGTAGACGTGGCCGCAGACGGCGAACGCGTAGATGGCCGCGGCCACGACGGCGAAGCCGACGAGGAGCAGCTGGCCGCTGTTGAGGAGCGACTCGACGAGGAGCCGCATCTCCGGGAAGCGCTTGAGCGTCCGCAGGGGCCGCAGGAGCCGCATGATGCGCAGCGCGCTCAGCGACACGTTCGCCTTATTTTTGGCGACACCTGGGTCCAGCACCTTCAGGAGGATCGTAACGGGGTGCGTGTAGACGCCCTCGGCGACGACCGCGGCGTCGATGAGGTTCCAGGGGTCGTAAAAGTAGGCACGGCCCCAGGCCGCGACCTTGACGAGGAACTCGAGGAGGAAGAGGACGAAGAGCGCGAGCTCGAGGCCGCCCTGCCACGTGTCGTATTTGGGCTCGTTGTCCATCGCCGCGGTGAGCGCGAGGAGCACCGAGTTGACGATGATCGCGAGGAGCACGCCGCGGTCGAGCGCCCGCGACGACGCGAGCCGCTGGAGCCGCCCGGGCTTCTCTTTGCTCTCCGAGTGGTACATTTTGTAGAGCGGTGGCGGAACGCGGGCGACCGTGGGAGGCGTCGCGTCAAAGTTTTCGACGAGCGACCTCGTCAGCTAGCTCGGCTCGTCTAGGTACCCCTCTAGCCCCCCTGGATAACAACCTTCCCGACCTCGTGATAGGGTAGGAGCCTACTGGAGCGGTCCCGACGATTGGAGTCGAGACAAGGAGGCAGAAGCGCTGAAGGAGGGAGGAGACGGGGGTGAGATGACCGTGACCGACTTGGTGGCAATCAGCTGATTTTCGACGGACGAAATTACCACAAGCGCATTAGATCGTTAGGCACACCCCCGCCTACGCGCCTACCTTGGGCGAGCCGGGCAATGGGGGGCCCACTAAAGCCGCGGGCCCCGGGGGGGCTCCTCTTGAGGGGCCCGGGATCGTCCCTGTTGCAGGGGCACCAGACGTCTACAGCCTCATGTGAGCTCATGTGTACAGCGATACAATCACAGGAGTAAAAAAAGCCGGAGGCCGCCTTAGAGAGAGGGCTGGCAGGTGGAGGGGAGCCTGGAGGGGCGGGAAGTCGGGTGGCTCCAGGGGCGTATCTCGGGGCACCCACATAACCGACATAGCTGGCGCGCACTCGGAGTGGCGGCGGCGCGATCCAGCCGACTCGCCGTCGCAGCGGAGGTTCGCGAGCCTCAGGCGCGATTGCCTGCCGGCTGCTTGTGGCGAGCAGCGCACGCTGCCCACGGCCCGACACCCTTCTAGCCCGCGTATGCTGTGTGGCTGTAGAAGGGGGCCTACCACTCGCACTCGACGTAGTCCTTGAGGAAGACGCCGAAGAGGGGGGCGCCCGTCTCGACGCCGTGGAAGATGGGGTGGCAGACCCGCGCCGCCGCGTCTACCTCGTCGATCGGGGTCTGGAAGCCGGCCGCGGCGGTCCTGGCGGCGACGTCGCGCGGGTTCTCGTCGTTGATCCAGCCCGTGTCCACGGCCGTCATGTAGACGTTCGACCTCGCGAGGTCCGCGGCGGACGTCCGCGTCATCATGTTCAGCGCGGCCTTGGCCATGTTCGTGTGGGGGTGGTTGGGCGTCTTGTGGCGGTAGAACTTGCCCTCCATGGCGCTCACGTTGACGACGAAGGCCTGGCCGGCCGCGGCCGCGGCGACGGCGAGGAGGCGCTGGAGGCGCGCGTTGAGGATGAACGGCGCGACGGCGTTGATGGCCATGGCCTCGACGACCTCGGGGGCCGAGACGTCGCGGAGCTTGAGCGTCCAGGAGTTCCGAGTCCGATTGTCGAGCTGCTGGCCGTTGACGTCGACGGCGCCCGCGGGGAGCGCGTCGCCGAGCGCGGATTCCGAATCCTCCGGGGCGACGCGGAGCTGGCTCAGCTCGCTCGCGGGCGCGGCGTCCGCCGCGGCGTGCCAGGGGACGGCCGCCGACGAGGCCCCGGGCGCCGCGAGGGCCGCGCGCGCCGCGCGCTCGCGGTCGGCGAGGCCGCGGTAGTAGGCGGCGGGCCGGCGGACGGTCTGGCAGGCGTTGTTGACGACGACGTCGAGGCGGTCGAGCGTCGAGTCCAAAAACGCGCAGAAGGCCTCGACGCCCCGCAGGTCCCGGAGGTCGACGGCGTGGACGACGAGCCGGTGCCGGAACGCCTCGAAGTCGTCGAGCCTCGCGTAGCGGTCCAGCGCGTCCGCGGGGAAGCGCGTCGTCGCGACGAGCGTCGCCCCGGCCCTCAGGAGCTTGCAGCCGATCTCGAAGCCGATCTTCACGCGCGCGCCCGTGACCAGGGCGACGCGGCCCTCGAGGGAGGCGCTGGCGTGGCGCATGCGCCAGTTGAGCGCCGCGCACGTCGGGCAGAGCGACGCATAGAAGTGGTGCAGGTTGCCGAAGCGCGCCTTGCACGAGTAGCACTGCGTCGCCGCGTGAAGCTCGCGCCCGGCCTCGGCCGCGGCGCCCTCGGCGACGTGGGCGGCGCCGTCGGGCGCCAGCGGGACCGCCGCCGCCGCCAGCGCGAGGCGTCCGTTCCGCTCCGTGAGCTCGCGCAGCCGCTCGATGCGCCCGCGGCGCAGCGCCGTCGTGTCGCGGTGCCTCCGGTCCCGGGCCGCCTGCTGGCTCTGTCGCGCCTCCCGCTCCTTGCGCAGCTGCCGCCGCCGCCCGTAGGCGAGGCCGTCGCCGCCGCCAAAGTCCGTCTGCGCCAACGCGTCGCGCGCGCGCCGCGTCGCCGCCCGCAAGTCCCGGTGCGCCGGGCTCTGGAACGCCGCCGGCCGCGCGGCCAGGGCATCCAGCACCCGCAGGCACGCCGCGACGTCGGCGTCCGACGGCACAACGTCCGGGACCTGCCGTCGGACGCCGTCCGGGACCGGCGCCGAGCATGCGGCGCCGTCCGCGGACGACGGCTCGACGTGCTCGGGCATGGCCATGCAGCAGCTCGCAATCTCTCCCCGCGGGGCCTGCACCGCCATCATGATATGGCCTGCTCGCCAAGAGGATCTAGCCTCTAAGGTAGAGTGAAGTCTTCGATGAAGGCGTCGATGAAGCCACGGTATACACGCTGGAGGCGCTGGGGTGGATCAGAGAAGGCCCAGGGTCAGAGGGCGTTTCCAAGACTTTCTCTAAGTGCCCCCGCTGCGCCGACGTCGTCCGCGCGGCGCTCGCCAAGAACGACCCGGACGGCGCCAGATGCCCCCCCCTCCTCTCCCCCGCCTGCGGAAAAGAGAAGTAGGAGCCTCACTTGAACTCCTCGACCGCGTACGCCGCGAGGCGGTCCGTCGCGGGCGCGCGGCCGCCCGCGCGGGCGGCGTCGAGGCCCGCGGAGAGCGACGCCGCGGCCCTCGCGGCGGCCGCGTGGCGCGCGGCGAA
>NW_008705632.1:0-1605 GCF_000186865.1 Aureococcus anophagefferens
GAGCCGCCGGAGATCGACGTCGACAAGTTGGCCAAGATCGTCCGGGAGCTGCCGGGCTCGCCGCCGACCGAGGAGGAGATCCAGACCTTCATCAAGCTCCTCGACGAGTCCGGCGGGTCCGTGGAGCAGGACGGCATGGTGAGCTTCGACGAGTTCGCGGACGCGATCTTGCCGTGGATCTCGTTCGGCGTCGTCGACGACGACGGCACGGGCGAGCTGTCGCCCGACGAGCTCAAGCTGCTCATCTGGATCTCGGGCGGCGACAACACGCCCGAGCCGTCGGCGCAGGTCGTGCTCCAGGCCATGCGCGGCGTCGACGTGAACAAGGACGGCGTCTTGGTTCGTCTCGAGTGGCTCTGCTACAACAGCGGCTACGACCCGGCGACGGGCGCCATGAAGTTCAGCAAGGCCGCCAAGGACATGTTCGCGAAGATGGACGCCGACGGGTCCTCGGAGATCTCCGCGAAGGAGATCAAGGAGATCTTCGCGAAGGAGATCGGCGTCGCGCTCGAGAACATGGAAAGCGAGGCGCACTGCTGCTTCTCCCAGAGCAGCCGCGACGCGCTCCAGGTGCTCATGATGAACGCGGGCAACGAGGTCGCGGACCTGATCGACGAGGACCACAGCGGCATGATCGAGTGGGACGAGTTCTACGCGCACAGCGCGACGATCGCGGCGAAGCAGGAGAAGATCCGCGAGTACGCCAAGGTCCTCCTGGTCCAGGACATGCGCGAGCGGCCCGAGGCCCGGAGGCCACGCGCGTCGGTCATGGTCCGCAACCCCAGCTCCAAGAGCGCGAAGAAGAGCGCGGGCTCGTCGCCGTCCAAGGCCGCGGGCGGCCGCCGCGCGTCCCAGCGCCACATCGCCATGAGCAAGGGGCACTAGGGGGACCTGGGCGTGTTAGATTCCATCGTCGCCTCGTCACTATTGGATGCTTAGTGAACGTCTACTAGGCGCTATGAATTTTAGCGCGGGGCCGTATGCGCGTCATCAGGGCACGACAAAGAAGGTCGCCAAGCCACTTGGCAAGCGGCTCAGGGAGGTGCTGCCTGTTTGTTAACTATAGCCTCTCTTTTTACGCGCTATCGAACGACGCCAGGGCCTCGACGAGGGTCATGGTCCCGCCGTTGGGCACCAGGCCCAGATAGGCTCCCATTCTTTCGAAGGCCCAGGCTTTCACTTCCGCGAGATGCCCGTCGAGCTCCGTATTCTCACCCAGGTTCAGGCCCTGAAAGTGCATCATGTGTCCGAGCGCGCGAAAGTCCATGTACTTGAACGCGGCCACGGTATAGCAGAGGATTGCGATAAACATCTGCCGGTCCCGGTGGTCGTCGGGAATACCGCGACCCGACTCGTAGAGCTGCCCGAGATCATACGCCGCGTGTTCGTCCCCGAGCCGCAGGGCTGTCAGATGATGGGTGTAGGCCGTGGGCGTCTGCTCGCCGCTCCCCTTCATGATTTCCGCGTGCAGCCGCCCCATCATGAAGTGGCATACGCCATCCGGCTCCGCGACGGCTTCGACGATCGCGAGGGCTCGCTGGAGGGAAGGTCCGGCGCCCGTCTGGCCCTCCGCCTCCATCTCCGAGAGCATGATCACTGCGTCGA
>NW_008705632.1:5437-7362 GCF_000186865.1 Aureococcus anophagefferens
CCTCGGCGCCAGGTGCAAAGCAATGCTCCTGATGCTGCTCCAAGCCGCCGCTGCGCTCAAAGCCGTCGAGCTGCACGCCTTCACGAAAAGCCGCGGCGCCGGCAACCCCGCCAGCGTCGCGCTGGTCGCCGACTGGCCGGCCGACGACGAGCTCGCGGCGCTCGCGCAACGCGCAGAGCACGGCGGCCCAACCGCGATCGTCAGAGGCGCCGGCCCGTACGACGTGCGCTACTTTGCGTGTGACGGCTCGGAGATGACGTTTTGCGGCCACGCGACGCTCGCGGCGGCCAAGGAAGCGCTCGACGACGGCGCGTCCGGGTCCTTCAACGCGGTGCTCGCGGGCACCGTCGCCGCCTCCCGTTCCGCCGGCGCCGTGTCCCTGACGCTCGAGGCCGGCCCCGCGTCGGAGCCGCCGCCGTCGCTCGTCGACGACGCGCTCGCCGTCTTGCGGCTGGAGGCGTGCCTCGGCGCCGCGCTGTACTCGGGCACGGACCTCGTGCTCGAACTCGACGGCGACGCCTACGAGGCTCTCGGCGCCGTCGACGCGCAGGCGCTCAAGGCGCTGGGCCGCGTCGTCTCCGTGACGACCAGGGGCATCAAACCCGTCGCGTTCCGGAGCCGGTGCTTCGTGGGCGGCGCGGAGGACCAGGCCTGCGGCGTCGCGCACTGCGGCCTCGGGCCCTACTGGGCGCCGCGCCACGCCGGCGCCATGCGCGCCGTGCAGGACTCGCCCCGCGGCGCGGTCCTGGACGTGTCCGTCGACGGGGCCGCCGTGACGATCGCCGGCGACGTCGTCCGCGGGTCGCCGACGCTGCGCGAGCGCGTCGGCGACGCGGCCCGGAACCTCGCGACGTCGCTCATCGCGCCGCTGCCCCGGGACCGGTCCCTCGAGGACGAGGCGAAGATCGAGCTCGTGAAGGGCGGCGCGCTCCGCGTCGCGTTCATCGCCGGCACGGCGCTCGCGTCGGCCTGGAGCCTGACGCTCTTCGGCGCGCGGTGGCAGGCGCCGACGTGGCAGGCGCCCGTCGTCAAGGCGCCGACCGTGAGGGCGCCGTCGGTGAAGACGCCCGTGTTTACCAAGCCCCAGTGGCGCGCCAAGGCGCCGTCCTAACTACCTGAGCGGGCCACACGTGTTACTTGAGCGACCACGTGTTCCCGTCGGGCCACGCGATGCCCCGGCCGCCGGGCGCGAGCTTGCCGCGGAAGACGGGCACGATGGTGCCGTCGCCGGCGAAGTCCTCGAGCGTCGTGCCCTCGGGCGGCTGGACGCTGCCCTGCTCGACCTTGAGCGCGATGGTGCCCTCGTCGACGCGGCCGGCGATGCGCCACGTCGCGGAGCCCGGATCGTCCTGGCCGACGATCGTCGCCGCGGAGCCGACCGTCGTGATGCGCCGAAAGCCAGAGGGGTGGTTCGGGTCGCTGTACTCGCCGTCGAAGGGCGACGCGGCCCCGGCGGCCAAGGGCGCGGCGACGCAGGACGCGGCGGCGGCGCAGGCGTGGCGCCGGCTGATGAGAGGCTTCGCGGTGCGCGCGTCGAGACCACTCGCGCCGCCGAGCAGCAGCAGCAGCGCGATCGGTCTGCGGAGCATCGTTTGCATGGCTGGACGACGCGTTTGCGCGGCGACGAGCGACGAGCAGCGCGGTGCCGCGAGCTGCTGCCGCAGAGCCCCGAGCTGAGCAGTGATTTACCTCGAGGAGCAGTGCATCTTGGCCTCAAATAAAACACGCAAAGTCTTCGCTGCCCAGACTCAGAGTGACGCAAACCTACGACCCACTTCGGCTCGAATGCAGCCGGCTTCACCCGGCATGCGCTGATACTGAGGCCCCTCGGAACGACTCGCGACCCCCCGACGACCATGGCCCCCACGCCCGCGACGAGCACGGCGCTGGCGTCGACGTGGGCAGCCCAGGGCGACCTGCCCGCC
>NW_008705632.1:7413-12101 GCF_000186865.1 Aureococcus anophagefferens
GGACGGCTGCCCCGAGCTCTACGTGAAGCAGATCATGCGCATCCTGGCGCTGGGCCTGCGCCACTGTCACAACGCGGGCATCGCCCACCGGGACCTCAAGCCCGAGAACGTCCTCGTCTGCGGCGACCCGGAGAAGTGGGCGACCGGCGGCGCGACGGACGGCATCGTCAAGCTCTGCGACTTCGGCCTCTGCGCGACGATCACCGAGGGCGCCAAGCTCACGGACTTCGTCGGCAGCCCGGGCTTTTTCGCGCCGGAGCTCATGACGCGCAAGGAATACGACGGCGCCATCGCGGACATGTGGTCCCTCGGCGCCGTCATGGTCGAGATGGTCCTCGGCCACAACGACTTCGACGACCTCTGGTGCCCGCCCTGTCTTCGCGCCGCGTCCTTTTCGTGGTTTTCACCTTCAAACCCCCAACCCCCCGCCGCAGACGAGTTCCTCCACGACGTGAGCCTCTTCAAGCGCGGCATCCGCGAGTCGATCCACCGCGTCGAGCTCGGGTCGTGCGAGATGCCGCCGTCGGAGCCCGTGCGCCAGTGCTTCAAGATGCTCCTCCAGATGGAGCCCGAGTCGCGGTCGTCGATCCACCAGCTCTGCTCCGCGCCCTGGTTCGACCTGCTGGAGGCCAAGGCCGACGGCTCGCACGGCATGGTGCGGCTGACCTTCGACCGGACGTCGTTCACGACGGAGCTCGGCAAGGCGTCCGCGCCCAAGGGGCCCGTGGAGCGCCGCTTCGCCTACCGCTCCATCCCGACCATGGCCAAGCCGGGCCTCGAGACGATCCCGTCGTCGAACAACCTCTGCTCCGACTCCGACGCGGACGCGACGTCGCCCGTCAACGGCGACCACGAGCGCAAGTCGCTCACGCTGGGCCAGGTCCTCGACCCCGTCGACGACGTGCTGCGCTGCAAGACGCCGGAGACGCCCAAGTCGCCGACGAAGTTATCCGTCATCGCGCCCCCGGCCCAGGCCGAGGTCCCCGCGCAGTGAGGACCGCCCCCGACGCCCCGCGCGGAAGGCCGGGACCGGCCTTTTTTGTGGATTCTTTAGTACGAAACCCCGCCGGGCTAAAAACTAAAAAAAGCAACTCGACCGATTCCTCGAAAAAGCAACTCAAACAATCAGGCTGCGAGCAGCCCTTTTGCAGCGTCGATGGACGAAGTTCTCGTCTTCTCCAGCCCGTAGCTCGACGCAGGCGCATAGTTGCGCAACGATCCCCGCGGCTGCGAGGACCGGAACCCTGTCGCGGACACATTCCCCGCGGGATGTCACTCCCGAGGATTGCGTCGCATCGCGCGCGGGGCGTCCCAAGGGGTCGGAAGAGGGTTTTCGGCGTCCCCCGCACCCTTTTCGACCGTGTTCGAGCGCACGGAGCATCGGGAATCGTTCGTCTATGTACCGCGGGCGTCCCATTTGATCCGCTCGGCCATCGACGTCGAAAACATCGACTGCCAACTCGCGCATAGAAACGTGGCGCGGCAGCCCGAGCGGCCCCCACGTCCAGAAACGCGGTCTGGGCCGACACCACCGCCCGAGCCCCGTCCCCAGTATGTGTCCGGTGGGATCGAGTACATCTCCAGCGGTGGAGGGCCACCCCGCGGTGCCGATCTCGGCCGTTTCGTCGTCCCCATGGAGGCCCGGAACGCCGACTTCACGGCGTCGGCCGCTGCAGTAGGAAATGTGCTGAATCCGCCTCAGTGGCCCGAAGAACCCGTCCCATGCAATCACCTACTGCAGAGAGACACCTTCACCACTGCGGACTCGGCCACGCTCGGAGCGCGTCCATCGCGTGTAATTGCTTCAATAATCGCAACGATGCAGCTCCTGAGGTGTTGCTTTTGATATTTTTTAGCCCGGCGGGAACAGGGGGGGGGGGGCACAAGCGAGCGTCGCCCTAGAAGGCGGCGGCGACGGCGGCGTCGCCGAGCGCCCGGTAGAGCTGGACGTCGCCGCGGAGCGTGTTCTCCGCGACGCGGCGGCACGCGAGCGCGACGTCCGCGCGGCTGGCGGCCGCCGCCGGCGACGCCGGCGCCGCGCGCGTCGCGCCGCCGCGGCGCGTCGCGAAGTCGATGTCGTCGAGCAGGGCGGGCAGGACCCGGCGCCGGAAGGACGCGGGCGGCGGGCCGCGCCGGAGCCGCGCGGCGACGGCGTTGACGCGGAGCGCGACGATGCGGAAGAGGGCCGCGACGGTGCGCCGCGGCGACCGCGCGAGGCTCGCCGTGAGCGACACCTCGCGCCGGAGCGGCGCCAAAGCCGCCGGGAGGTCCGGCGCGTCGACGAGGACGACGAGCTGCTCCTCGGCGCCGAGGCGCCGCAGGCACTGCGCGGACGCCCAGCGCGCGAGGGGCTCGCGCGCGCGCGCCCAGTCGTCGAAGTGGTCGCGGAGGCGGTCGCCGACGTCGAAGACCGTGCAGTGCTCGCGCTCGCAGGCGACCTCGACGACGGACGACTTGAGCGACTCGGCGAAGCGCGCGACGTCGCTCTTGACGAGCCGCGCGGCCGAGTCGAGCCACGGGAGGTTCGCGGCGGCCGACTCGAGCAGCGGCTCCGACGCGGCCGCGGCGCCGCGCGCGGCCGCGGCGAGCCAGCCGTCTTCGGCCAGCGGCGGCGCCTCCGACGTGGCCGCCGCGCCGCGCGCGGCCGCGGCGAGCCAGCCGTCTCCGACCAGCGGCGGCGCCTCGGCGGCGGACGGCGGTTGGATATGCGTGACGCCCGACGGCCGCGGCCGCCGGCCGGGAAGCTTGAAGGCGCCGACGCTCGTCGCGCAGGCGACGAGCGTTGCGGCGAAGACGAGCGAGCGCAGCGGCACGGCGACGGTGGAGCGGTGCGTCGCATGGCCGAAGTCGAGCACGAGGCCGCGGCGGCAGCAGATCTTCACGGATCGCGGCGTCATGCGCTCCACGAAAGACGACGGCTCGTGGGTGTCGTGCTTGGGTGTTGTCGTGAGGCTGAAGAGTGCTGGCTTTGCGGATGGGTTGCGCATGGGCGTGCTAGGTGGGTGCGACATGAGCATCGTTGAGGAGAGCAGCTGGATGTGGTCGAGAAGCAACGGAGGATTTTGCGCGGAGCGTTCAGCGATCATTTTTCCGAGACGCCTCCGTACGCCTCCAGACGCCTCCCTTACGAGAACGCGCCCAGCGCCCGCTTGCCCGCCTCGTAGACGTGCATGGTGATGCCGCAGGACGCGCCGAGCCAGAAGGCGCGCGCCGCGCTGCCGCGGAACATGGTCCCCGCGCCCTCGTGTCGGACCGCGTCCGCGACGACCTTCGGGAGCGACAGCCGCGTCTCGCTCGCGACCTGGACGCGCGTCTTGAGCCAGTCGACGGGCTGCGTCGCCGTGCCCGCGACGGCGCCCGAGAGCGAGCCCCAGGCCAGCGGCGCGTCGCCGCCCCACTTTGTGAACGCCGCGTAGGCGTGGAAGTAGATGGCGGAAAAAGGGCCGTAGGTCGCGAACGTCAGCAGAAAGCCGCGGTACATGCCGCGGAGACCGTCCCGCTCCAGCACGCCGCGCACGGCCGCGGGCACCGACGCGCCCTCGGCCTCGCGGCCGACCATGAACCGCTGCTTCATGATGTCGTAGGGGATGTAGATCGGGTTCGCCGTCGCCTCCGCGGAGAAGCCCGCGAGCAGCTCCGACTCCGCGGTGCGCGACCAGTACTCGTAGGCGCCGAAGTACAACGCGTAGGCCGTCGGCGCGAAGTACGGCACGCAGGCGTAGCCGCGGAAGAGCCGCCGCGCGGGCAGCTCGCGGAAGATCGCGGCGAGCGCCCGCAGCGGGTGCGCCGGTAGCGGCGGCGCGGTCGTCGGCCGCGGCGCGTTGAGGTTGGCGCGCGCGAGGTCCAGCGGGTAGAGGAGCGTGTCGCAGACGAGGCCCGCGGCGGCGCCGGCGGCGCCGCACTTGAGCAGGTCCAGCTCCATCGCTTCGCACGGCCACGGAGCGCTCGCGCTGTCACGGCGCGCTGCAGCGATGGCCGAGCTCTCGCGCTGCCACGGAGCGCTGCGCGCTGGAAGTGGAGATCAAACTCGCCGGCGTAAGCGACGCTCGGCGCCTCCCATATCGATCGGCGCGCTGCGACAGCCTGCAACTTGAAGGAAAGGAGCAGTACGAAAATGCTCTTGTAACGAGAGAAGGCGAAATTAGACCGCGAAGAGGCGCCCTACATCATGGCGGGCGCGGCCATCTTCGTGGCCAAGTCCGTGAGCGCGTCGGCGTCGCGGATGCGGGAGCCGACGTTGTGGGACTCGTTGAAGGACTTGTTGAAGTTCTTCGCGGACTCGGCGCCGAAGGTCATGGGCGCGTCGGCCTCCTTGAAGCCGCCCGCGTCGTCGGGCACGAAGGTCTTGACCTTGGCGTCGATGCCCAAGTCGCGGAGCGCCGCGTAGGCGACGTCGACGTTCGTCTGCGAAACCGCGGCGGCGTCGCGGAGCGCGGCCTCCGCGCCGGCGTCGAGCAGGGGCTGCTTGAACTCCGGCGACCGGCCCACGAAGTTGCGCAGCGCCAACGCGCCCTGGCGCATGAGGCCCGCGTGGGCCTTGTGGTGCGTCATCGCGTGGATAACGAGCGTGCCGCCGTTCCGACCCTCGACGATGAGCGTGCCGTTCTTCGGGCGCCGCAACGCCATCTGCGCGAGGCAGGCGACGACGTGCTCGCAGAGGACGGCGTCGTCCTTCAAAAAGCGCTCCA
>NW_008705632.1:12151-13284 GCF_000186865.1 Aureococcus anophagefferens
TCCGAACTTCCTGGGCGCGGGCGTCCTGTCGCTGCCCTTCTCGGCGTCGTCCCTGGGCTACCTCGCCTACGGCGTCGCGCTCGTCTCGATCTTCGCCGTCTCGCTGCTGAGCGGGCGCGCGTTCGGCGCCTGCTTCCGGGCGCGGCCCGAGAGCCGCATGATGTCCGACGTGGCCCGGGAGGCGTTCGGGCCGCGGGGCGAGCGCCTCGTCCGCTACGTGCAGTACTTCTACATGTGCGGCGTGTTGGTGATCTTCCACCTGACCTGCGCGATCGCCCTGCGGCGCGCCGCGGGCGGCGGCTGCGCGGTCCTCATGAGCGCCATCGTCGGCGGCTGCGCGCTCGTCGCGATGCAGGCGCGGTCGACGTCGACGCTCGGGACCCTGAGCGCGCTGGGCACGGGCTGCATCTTGGTCTACATCGGCATCATCCTGGTGTTGCTGCCCGTGCGGGGCCGGCGCCCGGGCGCGCGGGAGGACGTGCTGCCGCCGCCGTCGTCGTCGCTCGTCGCGGCGGGCGTCGCCGTCATGGACGTCGTCTTCGCGTTCTCGGGCCAGGTCGTCTACGTCGAATTGCAGGCGGAGATGCGGACGCCGGCGCACTTCATGCGGAGCGTGCTGAGCTCGAACGGGCTCATGTTCTGCACCTACGCGGCCATCGCCTGCCTGGGCTACCACTTCGTGGGCGCGGAGATTCTGGCGTCGGGCGAGCCGATCACGTCCGCGGTCGCGGCGAGCGGCTCGCCCGTGGATCGCGTGGTCAACGCGTTCCTCTTCGTCCAGGTCATGGTCGCGTACACGATCGAGGGCAACATCGTCGCGCGGGGGTTCTACCTCATGGCGGGCCGGGACGCGAAGACGGTCGCGCGGTCCGCGTGGACGGCGGCGACCGGCGGCCTCGTCGCGGCCGCGTTCGTCGTGTCCAACCTCGTGCCCTTCTTCTCCGACGTCATGGGCTTGATGAGCGGGCTCTGCGCGGGGCTCCTCTGCTACACGTTCCCCTTCGCGGCCGCGCTCGTGCTCGTGGACGACCTCGGCGCCGCGGAGCGGGCGCTCTACCGGGCCCTCGTCGGCGCGACGGCGCTGCTCGCGGTCCTGGGATCGACGGCGTCCATCCTGGACATCGCGAAGCACT
>NW_008705632.1:13334-17820 GCF_000186865.1 Aureococcus anophagefferens
CCGTCGGCCGCGCCGGCCTTGCCGCACGCGGCGACGACGAACGCGAGCGCGTCCTCGAGCTCGCCGCGCGTCGCGCCGCCCTCGGCGGCGTTCTTCGCGAGGAGCGCGACGTGCGCGCGCAGCGTGTCGCGCTCCTCCTTGCGCTCGCTCGACCCGCTCAGGTCCACGCCGCTCAGGTCCACGCCCTGGCGCTCGAACTGGTCCCGCGCGTCCTTGAGGGCCTCGTCGCGCTCCATGTCGAACTCGTCCATGTTCTCCTGGACGCACTCGTCGAAGGTCTCCTGCGAGATCTTCCGCCGCTGCCCGAACATGGCCATGGCTGCGTGTCGGCGCGCGCGCGGGACGACGGCGCAGCGCTCGTTTCGCGCCTCGATTCGCTGCCACAGCGGCCGCGAGGCAGTGTTGTACGGCATCTTCGCATGTTGACCTTCGGGCGCGGTGCGGGTCCGAGTTCTCGCGCGCCTCCGGCTGCGCGCGGAGTTGCGATGTCAAACCTTGAGCTCGTCCGAGCGATTGCATTGGGCAACATCGCACGGCTGCGCGCGGCGCTCGCCGCTGGCGCTGACGTGAATGCTTTCAAGAGGGTTAGAGCCCAGACAGATTGTGCACGTGTTCTGAAGGATCTTATCTGTTCGTCGCTACACGTTGCCGTCTACCTTGGTCGCCATGAAGCTGTCCCCATTCTTGTCGCTGGCGGTGGTGATGTGAATTTACGCATGCCGGATCGAGGCGATAACTCGCAGCATGGTGTTAAAAATCTAACGCCGCTAATGCTCGCGTTGTGCCCAAACCGTACCCCTGAGGAAAAGCGACGTGCGACAGTCGCGGCGCTCATCGCCGCGGGCGCGGAGGTCGATGCGTCGGTCTCACCCTATGACTGGACCGCATTCACGTCTGCCCTCAATGGCGGACTCCGCGCCTCGCTTCTCGAACTTCTCCGCGCCGGAGCGACGATTCGCCGGGCCAACGCGGTGCGTGTCCCTAAGAACGAGGACTGCTTCGCGTTGGTGGACAAGATCGACAAGGCCGGCGGCTTCGCGTCCTTCGCCGCGGCGCAGCGAGCCGTCCCCGTCTCCATCCTCCGCAAGATCCTCGGCGCCGCGCTGCCGCACGACGTCCTGCCCTTCGTCGCCTCCTTCTGGATGCCCCGCGGCGGCTTCTAAGTAAGAACCCTCCTCCCTCAAGACTGGGCGCAGCCCGGCGCCGGCGCCTTGCACGTGGGCGTGTTGCCCGCCGGGGGCTCCGGGAGGGGCGGCGCGGCGTTGACGACGCCCGCGATGCGGGCGACGGCCTCGGCGACGCGGGCGTCGGGCTCGGCGGCGTGGCAGAGGCGGAAGATGCCGTGGGGCGCGCCCATGAGCGGCCCCGGCGTGAGGACGACGCCCGCCTTTTCCAGCGCCGCGTTCAGCGCGGGCCCCTCGGCGACGCCGCGGAGGTCCAGCAGGCAGAAGTGGCCCGCCTCGGGGTCGGAGCCGAGGCGCCGGAGGGCGTGGGCGTCGCAGTGCTTCTTCGCGTGGCGCCAGGACGCCTTGAGCCGGGACCGGAGCTCGGGGATCCACGCGTCGCGGAGCCACGCGTCGTCGTCCAGCAGCTCGGCGACGACGGCCTGGGGCAGCGTCGCCGCGTTGCAGAAGATGGAGAGGCACTTGAAGCTGTCGAGCACCGCCGGGTTCTTCGTGATCAGCGCGCCGACGCGGTAGCCGCTGAGCGCCAAGTCCTTCGAAGCCGAGTAGACGACGTGGACGTGCGAGTTGTCCTCCGCCGCATCCAAGACGTCCAGCACGGACGTGAACGCGCCGGGCTCGAAGGTCGACAGCGCGAAGACCTCGTCGACGATCAGCTGGACGTTCCGGAGCCGCGTCCAGCTGACCATGTCCTTCAGCGTCTGCGCGCCCAGCACGGAGCCGCAGGGGTTGTGCGGCGACGCCACGAGCAGGGCCTTCGGTCGCGGCTCGCGCCACTGGAAGTGCTCCTCCAGCGATTCCACGGTGGGGACGCCGTCCGTCGCGCCGGGCACGGGCACGAGCTCGCCCTCACGCGCCTCGACGTCCCTCGTATAGCTCCCGTAGAAGGGCGCCACCGTGAGCACGGCGTCGCCCTTCTCCAAGACCGCAAACAGCAGCGCGTCGATGGCCGACGTCGCCGACGACGTGATCGCGACCTCGTCGGCCGTGACCAAGTTGTCGCGGAGCACGTGCGAGCTGTAGAGCCGCGCGACGCCCGCGCGCAGCTCCGGCAGGCCGAGCCAGGAAGGCGCGTAGCGCACGCGCGCGCTCGCGCGCACGGCCGCCTGCGCGACCTTTGGGAGGAGCAGGTCGTCCATGAGCGCGTTCTGGGCCACGGCCAGCGTGATCAGGTCTCTGCCCTCGTCGCGCAGGCTCATAGACTTGGACGCCGTGCCCACGTAGCCCGCGGCCTTCATGCCGCGGCCGCTCAGCGCCGACGACGACATGGCGCGGGCGCACTGGGCGAACGTTGCGAGCGCGACGGCGCGACGTGTATTGCGCATGCAATGGTTGATTGCGATCCGCCGGAGAGGCATGCCGTCGAGCTAGTTTTCACCGCAGATTTCTTGGCGAGTAGTTGCACTTTTTCGTGCAGTTTTGGGAAGTTAGCCCAGGCCTAAGCACACCCCCGAGACGGACAGGGTCCAAAGACGCCACATGCCTATCCAACGAACGCGCTGCTAGACCAGAGAGAGGCGAAGCGTACCGTGGGAAACACACCGTTACACTCGAGACCTCGGCGCCGCCGCCTCCTCAGAGCTCGAGCTGCGCCGCGGCCTTCTTGGCCGCCTCCTGCTCCTCGCTCCGCGCCATGAGGCGCGCGCGGTTCTCCGCGCGGGCCGTGTCCTGGCGCTCGCGCTTCTCGCGCGCTCGTTGCCTCTCGCGCCGCGTCCGCGGCTGCTTCTTTTTCAGGTCGACGCCCTGGGCGCGGAGCTCGTCCTGGCGCTGCTGCGTCTTGAGGCGCGCGACGAACTTGCGGAGCTCGCGGAACTCGGAGGATTTGAAGGGCAGGCGCTGCGACTTGCGCATGCGGAGCTCGAAGAGGCGCCGCTTCGCCGTCGTGATGTCGTCCGCGTACTCGGGGTCGTACTTCTCGTTGCGCTGCGTCGTCAGCACCTTGGCGAGCTTCGACTCGTCGGGGTACTGCTCCGGCCGCGGCGACTGGGGCTTGCGCGGGCCCGTCTTCGTGAAGGCGCGGCTCGACGCGCCCACCGTCTTCCCCATGGACAGCGGCGACGGGCCGCGGGCGACCGGGGGCGCCGGCGCGAGCAGGGCCACCGCGGAGGCGGCCAGCAGGAGGAGGAGGTGGCGCGCCATGGGTGTTTGCAGGCACAGAAGACGGCCGAAGCAGCCTCTATCGCGGTTGAAGCGACGGCAACCAAGTGAAACGTCGGCCTGGATAGCCTTGCGCCCGTTACGCCTGCGCGACATCTACGCGCCAATCCCCAGCGAACACGCACAACGGCAGACCCGAATTACGCCAACAGTCCGCGCGACGCGCACCTGCGAAGAAAGCAGAACGATCGCGAACGAACCGCGCGCGATCGTTCGAGGGCCGAAAGGGCGCGCGTCCTTCGGATAAATCCCTTAACGTTGGTCGTCAGCGAGCACTCGGCAGTAAATGAACAATTGTGTGAAGTTTCTTCCCCAGGACACCAAAAAAAGAAAGCAATCGACGCCGGCGCCGCGCCTACTTCAACTTCTTCGCGCCCTCCTCGATGGCCCGGAGCCGCTGCACGAGCGGCGGGTGGCTGTGGTGGTACGTCGAGAAGAGCGGGTCCGGGTCCAACACGCCCAGGTTCTCGAAGGTGATCTTCACCAGCCCGCGCTGGAGCGGCGCCGCGTAGCCCAGGTTCGTGCCGTACTGGTCGGCCTGGAACTCCATCCGCCGCGAGTTCCACGTCATGAAGAAGCTCAGCGCGTGGTCCACGGGCTCCCAGAGCACCATGAAGAAGAGGAGCACGCCGACCATGACGGGCGCGCCCGCCGTGTCCGACGCGCCGGCCGTCGCCGCGAAGCCGAACGCGGTGTAGATGTCGGCCGAGCCCATCGCGCGCGCGAAGAAGGAGAAGGCGACGAAGATGTAGGCCTGGGAGAAGCAGAAGGAGAACAAGACGTGGCCGTGGGCCCAGTGGCCGAGCTCGTGGGCCAGCACGCCGACGATCTCCTCGTTCGTCATCTGCTTGAGGAGCGTGTCGAAGAGGACGATGCGCTTGCTCTTGAAGAAGCCGTACATGTAGGCGTTGCTGTGGCCGCTCCGCTTCGAGCCGTCGACCATGTAGAGCTTGTAGAGCGGGTAGTCGATGGACGACGCGAGCGCCTCGATGGCGCTCCGGAGCGGGCCGGGCTCCAGGGGCTCGTACTTGTTGAAGAGCGGCTGGATGAGCACGGGGTAGATGGTGATGAACGTGAGGGAGAAGGTGAAGAAGAAGCCGCCGACGTAGGTCGCCAGGTTCTGCGGCCCCGCGTAGTTGATGACC
>NW_008705632.1:17870-21618 GCF_000186865.1 Aureococcus anophagefferens
TGACGAGGCCGAAGCTGCTGCTGAAGAACTTGAAGCGCGACTTGTCGAGGTTGTAGCTCTGCGTCGCGGGCGCCTTCTCCTTGAGCTTGCCGAGGAGCGCCGCCGGCGACGACACGTCCTCCTTCTCGTCCTTCGCGTCCTCGTCCTTCTTCGGCGCGTCGCCGATCTGCTCCACGAGGCTCGTCAGCTCCGGCGGGATGAGCAGGCCCCGCGCCTCGATGCGCTTGTGCTGGCGCCAGTCGAGGTAGCGTTCCCAGGTGTGCATGACGAGCGTGAAGAGGATCGTGCCCACGAGCAGCGGGTAGGCGCTCGTCGCGCAGCCCTCCTGGACATAGTACGGCTGCAGCGACGCGAGCGTCCATCTGCGAGCGATTTGGGGCCACTGGTAGATGTTTCCCCTACGATGCATCGACAGTGCGCGGTGTAAAAAGCCCATTGGCCGGCGCGCGATGGCATCCTCAAGTGGGCTGCTTCTGAGCGTCGCGCTTTTCGCGACATACGCGAATGCGTGCACGACGGTCACGGTCAACGCCAGCGACGGCACCACGGTCATCGGCCGCACGATGGAGCTCGGAATTCCGCTCACGGAGAAAGAGACTAATTCGCTTTGGTCGCTCGTGACGACGGCCCGGGGCGCGCAGCTCGGCGAGCAGACGCTGCCCCTGGGCTTCGTGGCCATCGCCGGCGCCTTCCACAACGAGAGCTCGCTGGGCCTCGTCGCCGAGGGCATGAACGAGAAGGGCCTCACGGTGAGCGTGCAGACGCTCCGCGGCGCCGAGTACCAAAAGAAAAACGACGATACGCCCGCTTTGAAGTTCACCGACGTCGCGCCCTACCTCCTCGGGAGCTGCACGGTCGTCGGCGACGTCGCGGCGGCGCTCGCGAAGGTGACCGTCGTCGACAGCGAGCCCATGGGCGACGTCATGCAGCGCGCGCATTGGTCTGTGGCGGACGCGGCGGGCTCGTCCGTCGTCGTCGAATACGTCGGCGGCGCGCTGCGCCTCCACGAGAACTCGCGCCTCGGCGTGCTCACGAACGACCCGCCCTTCGAGTGGCACCTCCAGCACCTCGACCAGTTCGCGGGTTACGACACGCGGGAGTACCAGGCGGCCTGGGGGCTCGAGGCCGTCGACGTCGAGGGCGGCGCGACCGTCCCCGCCGTGGCGTCCCACGGCCTCAACACGCGCATGCTCCCGGGCGGCTACACGCCGCCGGACCGCTTCGTCAAGATGTTCCTGCTGCGCGAGACGGCCGTCGCGCACGAAGCGCCCAAAACGGCCGACGACGCGATCGCCGTCGCCGCGGGCCTCGTCAACACGGTCCACATCGTCCGCGGCACGGTGCCGAAGCTCTCCAAGGTCGACGGCTACGAGTGGACGAACTGGGCCGTCCTCAAGCTCCCCGGGAAGCGGCAGTTCCTCGTCCGCGCGTACAGCGACATGCAGTGGCGCCGCGTGGACCTGACCGCGCTCGACTTTTCGGGGAAGGCCTACGCGGACGTGCCCCTCTACCGCGACCTCGACGCGGGCATCGCCGACGTGGCGTTCTAGGACGCGCGCGTGTGTAAAATCGTCGATTCTGCCACAGGCTGGCACAGCGATCGGCGAAATGTGCTTATTGTCCTGAGCCGCCTCACTCTCGTACCCACTTTCAAACCTTCAAAGCAATGGCTTGCTGGCAACCCTTCGCCGGTACGGGCGCCCGTGCCGCGCCTGTCCTCCCCAAAAGCGAAATCACGCGAGCGTTTCAAAATCGCGAGTGGGGCAAGCCCGACCCACCCAAACAGATCAAACTTCCCCGGGTCACGAAGCGGCGGGGCGGGCGCCTGCACAGCCTCGGCGACGACATCCTCGTCTCGATCCTCGCTCTGCTTCCTCGCTCTTCGCACGCGTCCGCGGATGCGGTGTCCAAGAAGTGGCGCGCGCTCGTCCGGAACGAGGCGCTCGTCGGCGCGCGCCGGGCCTTCGGCGGCGAGGCGTTCGTCGTCGCCGTCGGCGGGAGGGACGATGGTTCAATCCAAAACAATGGTCGCGTGTCGCTCCTCGTCGATGGCAAGACCTGGGTCGAGTGCGCGCCGCTTCCGGACCCGGTGACCATGCACCAAGCGGTCTTCTGCGCGGAGGAGCTCTACGTCCTCGGCGGCAATCACGCCGAGCGCATGAGCTTTGGAGTTCCAGAATCCTGCGGATGCGTCATGATCTTCTCGCCGCCGCGTAACGCGTGGCGCGCGTCGGCGCCGTTGCAGTCCGCTCGGGCCCTGCCCGGGCTCTGCTCGTGTTCCGGCGAGATCTACGTCGTCGGAGGGCTGGACACCAAGCACAAGCGCGGCGCCTGGGCGGGTTCGTACAAGGACATGGGTCACATCTCGAAGCTCAACCCGGATTCTCTCGTCTGGACCGAGCTGCCGAAGATGCCCTATCCGGTGCACGAGACCCCCTGCGTCACCGTCGGCAAAGAAATCTACGTGATCGGCGGCAACGTCGATCTGCACGACGACATGTTCAAGTGCGGCATCGTTCAGATCTTCGATACGGAGGCGCTCGCCTGGCGCGTTCTGGACGTCGAGGCGCCCGTCGCGAGCCCCGTGCCTATTGCGCACGGCTCGACCATCTACTGCCTCGGCGGCGCCTCTTCCGGCGCCCGCCCGCCCCGCGTTCTTGATTTCTCGACGGTGGATGACGAAGACTCGGAGGATGAAGATGAACGCTACGAAAGTCCCTTCCAGTTCCTCACGGACGGTACGCGCCCCGCGACGGCTCAGCACGCGTGGGCCTACGATTCTCCCATGACGGCGGAGGCCTGGGCTCTCGACACGACGACGGGCACCTGGCAGCAGCTGACGTCCGCCCCAAAACCTCACTGGGGCTCGGGTCTGTACCTCGATGGCGGTGTCATCCGCGACGCGCGCGACAGAAAATTGAACTACGACATCGAAACGGACACCTGGTCAAAGAAAGCGTGTCGCGCCGATCTCCTCGTCAACCACTGCCAGTCGGCCAACATCGCCAGCGCCCATCTGCCGTTCTAGGCCCCTCGCGGCTGGCACGAGCCCCGTAACAAGAAGTCGCGCCCCACTTAATAGCGGCCGCAAGTCGCGCCGCCCCGCGCCTAGTTGACCTGCGCGTCCTGGAGCTTGGCCGCGAGGAGGCGCGTCTTGACCTTCGAGGGCTCCTCGCCCGACGCCTTGGCGATCTCGGCGATGGCGAGGTCCAGCGCCGACTGGAGGGCGCTCTTCTCCTGCTTGAGCGTGTCGAGCTCGCTCTCCGCCGCGGACTTGACGACGTTCGCGCCGAACGCGGCCGCGACGACCGAGTTCGTCGTCGAAATCTTCGACGGCGGCAGCGTGTAGGTCGGCGACGCGTAGACGTCAAAGTCCATGCCGTTCTTGCCCGAGATGAAGTCGATGAAGGCCTGGGTGACGTTGGGGATCGTGTGGACCATCTCGTAGTCGAAGGACGGCGTCATCGTCGGCGTGTCGCAGACGTCCGTCGTGTAGCGCTCGAGGTCCCCCGACTCGTTGGGGAAGGAGTAGGACACGTAGCAGGACCGCGCCCGGATCTTGATGGCCGCGTTGGAGATCTTGAGCTTGAACTTCCACTCCTTGCCCAGGAGCTGCGACGGGTCGTCGATCTCGGGCGCGTCGCCCTCGGGCAGCCACTCGATGTTGAGGATGCCGCTGTTGTGGTAGGGCGACGCGGAAGCGACGAGCTGGACGTCGCGGTCCTCGGGCTCCGTCTCGAAGCAGTAG
>NW_008705632.1:22364-24551 GCF_000186865.1 Aureococcus anophagefferens
GCTGGACAGCGTCATGCACCGGTGGCAGCGCCTGCTGCCGCCCAAGGGCGCGCCGCGACCGCCCGCGCGGAGCGGCAGTGCGATGTGCGGCGACGAGGAGCAGGGCAAGCTCTACCTGACTCGGCGGCCTAGGCGAGGTGAACCGGCGCGTGAAGAAGTCGCGCGAGGGCGTGCCCGGGGCGACGATGCGCGTCCGCATGCTCGCGATGCGCGACACGTTCAGCGACTGCTGGGAGTTCGACGCCGCGTCCGGCGAGTGGCGCGAGATCACCTTCGTCCAGATGTCGCCGCCGCCGCGGCGCGGCCACACCTGCTCCTTCGCGTCGGGCTACAAGCTGGCGGACGCCGCCGACGAGCAGAACGACGCGGGCGCGCGGAGCGAGGACGCGCTGAGCCAGACGGGCGGGTCGCTGTGCCGAAACCAACCACTGGTTTGGGTGGTCCTGACCAAACTTGAGAATTCTCTAGCTCGGTCAAATCGAAGTCGATTCGGCTGATTTTTGGACGGATCGATCGCTCTCGTCGAGTTCTCGAAGCCCAGCCGAAGAGCTTGTGTCAACACATTCGAATACGCTCACATTGAAGTCGGGTTGAAGATTTGGTTTCGGCACAGGCGGGTCGCTCGCGGACTTCGGCATGGCCGGCGAGGGCGGCGAGGGCAACGGCGAGGGCGCCGACGCGGCCGCGAACGTGTCCCTACGGTTGAACGGGCTCCAGGAGGAGGAGGCGCCGCGCTACGTCGTCCTCGTGGGCGGCGCGGGCCCGGACCCGAAGGGCTTCGAGAACGTGCTCGGCCAGCCGCAGTGGGCCCTCGATCTCGCGACCATGCGCTGGTTCCATTTGCCGTGCACGGGCTGCGTCGACGCCGCCGCGCGCTTCGAGCACACAACCACAAAAATCGGCGAGAAGCTCTGGGTCGTCGGCGGCATGACGCTGCCCTACTGCGACGTCCAGGCGGACCCGAACCAGGACATCACGCAGCCGACGGTGACGACGTCGACGCTCAAATGGGGGTCGGCGCTCCAGGACATCGCGTCGCTGGATCTCGAGACCCTGGTCTGGACGCGCCTGGACTTCGACGGGCCCTCGCACCCGATCCACGGCCACGCGGCGTGCGAGAGCCCGACGCGGCCCGGCGAGCTGCTCATCGTCGGCGGCTACGAGCGCGTCAAGAAGCGGCACCTCATGCAGCGGCGGAACACGGTGAACACGCTGCTGCCCAAGGCCCACGGCTCGAGCCACCCGAGCCTGGGCGACACGACGCCGCCGCCCGTCGCGGAGCTCCTGCCGAGCCACGAGGATTTGGAGGACACGGTGACGATCCGGGCGATCCGCGTCACGGACGACGTGCCCCTCATGCGGAAGCTGCCGACGCGGGGCCAGCCGCCGCCGCCGTCCTACGGCATGGTCTGCCTCCCCTGGAACGGCCACAAGCTTAGCATGTCCAAGCTCCGCCGCGACCGGGGCGCGGAGCTCGAGGAGCGGGGCATCGTGATCCCCGGCGGCTCGAAGCGCAACCTGCGCCGCGGCTCCCAGGCCGCCGCGCGCGCCGAGGAAAAGAAGGCCGCGGAGCGCGCGGGCGGGCCGCGCGTCCAGGGCGTCACGGCGCAGGCTTTGGTGAACCAGGGGCCGTGCCTCCTCTTCTACGGCGGCGCGCGGACGAAGAAGCTCCACCCGACGGACCCCCAGGACGGGTTTTCCTCCTCGGAGCTCTACCTCTACGACTGCCTCTGGGCGCCCCCGGAGTCGGAGTCGGACGCGGACCCGGACGACGCGCCGGAGGATCTCTTGAAGGACCTGTCGACGTCGAAGAAGGACGCGGACTCCGTGCAGCGGCCCGACGACGACCGGTCCCGCGCGTCCTTCGGCGACCACGCGTCTTTGGGCGACCACGGGTCCCTGGCCCTCCTGCCCAACGGGGGGCTCTCCTTCGCGCCGTCGACGGAGTCCGGCCCCGGCGGCGCGTCGTCGTCGTCGCGCGCGGCCCAAAAAAAGTCCGAGGCGGACCTGCGCTTCTTCCTCGACCAGCTCGAGGTCCACGGCGGCGAGCTGCCCGGCGGCTACGACGCCATGAAGCAGATCATCCTCCAGCGGCGCCCGGACCACACGACCTCCAAGCTCCGCCGCGGCGAGAAGGTGCCGCGCGCGCCGCCGTGGCTCGCGGCGTCCCAGGGCCACGGCGCCCAC
>NW_008705632.1:28316-34548 GCF_000186865.1 Aureococcus anophagefferens
CTCGACCGGTCCAAGATCAAGTTCTTCAAACACGGCCTGGCGCCCCGCCCCGACGCGTCGGGCACCTTCGTGACGCTGGGCCACATGGTGAAAACTTTGGCGCGCGACGCGGGCCTCGGCGCCGTCTCCTTGGCGAAAATCGACTGCGAGGGCTGCGAGTTCGACGTCTTCCGCGAGCCGGCGACGCAGGCCGCGCTCAAACACGTGCTCCACCTGAACCTCGAGGTCCACTTCCTGTTGGGCGGCGAGGCCGTCGCCAACGCGGACCGCGTCGCGCGCATGGCCGCGCTCTGGGCGGACGTCGCGCCGCTCATGGTGCCCTTCTCCAAGGAGCCGAACATCCAGTTCGCGCCGGACTGCGTCGAGTACGCGTTCGTCAACGCCGGGGCGATACTCTAAGAAAATCCCTAGCTAGCGCTTCACCCACTGGAACGCCTTCCGCGCCTTCTTCCGGCCCGGCTTCTTGCGCTCGACCATGCGGGGGTCGCGCGTGATGAAGCCCGCGGACTTGAGCGCCGGGCGGTAGGCCGGGTCGTAGTTCTGGAGCGCCCGGGCGATGCCGTGGCGCACGGCGCCCGCCTGGCCGCTGAGGCCGCCGCCCTTGACCGTCGCTTTGACGTCGAAGTTGCACGCGGTCCGCGTGACCGCGAAGGGCGCGACGACCTCGTCGACGTGGGTCCGCCGCGCGAAGTAGTCCAGCAGGTTCTTCCCGTTGATCGTCACCGTGCCGTCGCCGGGCAGCACCCAGACGCGCGCCGACGACGTCTTGCGCCGGCCCGTGCCGTAGGCGCGGCCCAAGTCGTCCCGCGCGATGACGCGCACCGTGGGGACGTGCGTGTTTGCTTCCGGTGTCGAAAACAAGCGCACGGGCGCGGCGCGGGCGCCGGCCGGGCGGAGGAGACGCGCCAGCGAGAGGCGCAGCATCGCGTTTGGGTGCACTCTCGACCCGGCTTCGATGATGATGTGATGATGCCGCAATGTCAATGATGATGCTGATGGCCGTCACACGCAGCAGCATGCGCAGCAGCCGCAGCGCTCGCGCGTGTCTCCTTCTCGCGGCCGTCGCCTCGGCCCTGAAGCCCACGTATCCGCGCCGCGCCTTCCTCGGCACGTCGGCCGTCACCGCGGCCACCATCGCCCAGACGTCGAACGCCGCGTCGAAGACGGGCCTCCTGAACATCGACGGCGTCGAGGGCAACCCGCTGCTGACCGTGGAAATCAACAAGCGGCCGCCGATCCCCAAGTTCGTCCGCGCGGAGCTGCAGCAGGACTTCGCGGTGTGTTTGATGCGCAATTCCTACAACGTCGTCGACGGCCTCGACTTCGTGGCAATGGACGCGTTCCAGAAGCGCTTCTTCCTCGCGCGCCAGGACGAGTGGGAGCCCTACTACAGCAAGGCGCGGCAGCAGCTCGGGCGGCCGCCGAACCAGGGCGAACTGACGGATCCCTTGTACTTCGACTTCATCAGCTTCGCGCAGTACAAGGTCATCAACGAGTTCCTCCGCGCGCCGAAGCAGGCCTTTGAGGAGCTGGTGACGGCCGAGGGCGACACGACGGTCGTCATCCGCAACGCGACGTCCGTGGAGAACGCGAAGCTCGCGGACGAGCACTCGAGGCGCGTCGGCGACGCGGCGCTCGATTTTGTCCTCGCCAAGTTCTCCAACCTTCCCCCGACCACGGGCGTCGCGGCGCCCCAGCCCATGAGCCCGGCGGAGCTCGCGGCGAACGTGAACAAGCTCTGCGTCCTGATCGCCGTGCTCGGCTTTTCCGTGGACGCGTCCGCGACGCTCGTCGGGAGCGCGCTCCGCTGCGAGTTCGTCGCGCCCGCCAACTACTGGGGGCTCAAGGTCCTCGCCGGGTCGCCCCTGTCGCGCCAGCACCTGCTCAACGACTTCGGCGCGAAGATCGTCGGCGCCTACCTCGCGCGCTGCGGCTTCTTCGCCGCGAGAAGCCTCGAGTTCACGCCCGTGGCCTACGCGCACGTGTTCAAGCTTAAGTGATGCGTACGTGTCCAAGCATAAGTGATGCGCACACGTGTGTTCAAGCTTAAATTGTGATGCGGCGAGCGTGTTAGACGTGGGCGAGTGGACCTCTAGGCGCGCTTCGCGCTGCGGTCCGCGCGGAGGAGCGCGAGGCCCGCGGCGGAGGCGACGAGCGTCGAGGCGACGGCGAAGGCGGCCGCGGCGCCCCGGCTCTTGAGCAGGCCGCCGAGCAACAGGGGCGCGGCCGCGCGCGCGACCGTGTTCACGATGGAGTCGACGCCCATGGCCAACCCCCGTTTTGAGGGCGGCACGCACTGGAGGAGGAGCGTGGGCACCGTCGGCGCGTAGAGCGGCTTGCCGAGCTGGTAGAGCGCGGCCGCGGCGACGAACTTGGGCAAACTTCCCGTCGCCGCGCCCACGGTCCCTAAACCCGCGGCGATGAGCGCGAGCCCGATGACGGCCGTGTTCACGAGGCCCACGCGGCTCCGCACGCGGTCGAAGCACGTCGTCGACACGGCGAAGCTGATGCACGCGCCCGACGTGAGCATCAAGCCGACGCCGCGCGCGTCGAGGCCGAAGCGCTGCTGCGCGAGCACGGCCCCGAAGGCGTCCCAGCAGGCCGAGCCCGCGTTCTCCAGCGCCGACATGGCGCAGATCGTCGCCACGGCGGCGGCGAGGTTGCGGCCCAGGGGGCAGGACGTCGGCATCTTCCCCGCGTCGAGGAGCTTCGGCGGCGGCGACGCCGGGGATAGGGACGTTTTCGGCTCCTCCACAAAGGCCGCGGTGATGGCCGCCGCTAATAGCGAACCGGCGGACGTGACGCCGACGACCGTCGCGAGCGACGACGACGAGAAGAAGAGCAGGCCGCCGAAGAGGGGGCCGACGATGAACGCCAACGTGGAGGACGCCTCGCGCCACGCGAGCCATCGCGGCAGCTGCTCGTCCGTCGCCGCGTCGGCCAGGTAGGCCTTGGACACGGGCGACGCGCCGGCGGACAGGCCGCTCAGCACCCGGAGCCCTAAAAAGACCCAATACGGCGCCTTGAGGTGCAGCGCCAAGGCCTGGAAAAAGAGCCCGACGCCGACGCCGAAGAGGCTGCCGACGATGATCTTCTTCCGCCAGCCCTCGCGGTCCGAGATCTGCGGCCAGACGAGGAGGCCCACGAGCATGCCCACGGGGTAGGCCGACGTCAGCGCGCCGACCTTGGACCCGACGGGCAGCTGGAAGTGCTCCGCGAGCGCCGGCGTGATCGGTCCCGCCATCGTGAAGCCCAGCAGGTTGAGGAACGCGCCCGCGAGCACGGCGAGCACGCTCACGGGCACGCCCCGGATCGTGCGCGCCGGCGCGGCGACGTCGCCGCCGCCGCCGCGCACGTCCAGCGGCTCCGGCGACGGCTCCGGCGACGTCGCCGTAAAAACGCGCGCGCCCGCGCGCCGCCGGGGCGGCGCCGCAAGCGCCCGGCGCGGCTGCGTCGTGGCGAACGCCGACGCCGTCGCCGCCAGCGCGACGCCGATCATCTGTCGTCGTCTCGCCATGCGAGAGCGACTCACCACCCCACACAATCTGGACGGCAACCAAGCTCGAGCAGCGGCGCGGCCGCGCCAAAGCTGCACCGGATCGGGCTGCCACGGTGCCGTGATTACAGTGCGATGGAGGCGCCGCATTGAGCCACCACGTCTGCTTGTTCCACCTGTCGATCCGCCAGCAGCCAAAGAAATGGCGCCTCCCGCTCCAGAAGAGCTCGTGGCAACACGCACGCAGCCCCGACGCTGGCCCGCCGGCGTCGCGACGCTGGGCCTGGTCATTGCCAGCCTGCTCGTCGCCGCGCTGCGGCTCCACCCGCTCGCGACGCGCGCCGACTTCGACGCGATCGCGACTGCTCCCGCCGGTGCCGCGGCCTCCGGGTCGTCGATGCCCCACATCCTCTACGTCCTCGCCGACGACATGGGCTACAACGACATCGGCTACCAGTCGACGGATCTCGCCTTCGCGAGCCCGACGCTCGACTCGCTCGCGGCGCGGGGCGTCAAATTGGGCTCGTTCTACGCGCAGAAGTCGTGCACGCCGTCGCGCACCGCTCTTTTGTCGGGATTCTATCCGGCGTCGACGGGCGCCTACACGAACGGCGTCGAGGCGACGACGCCCTGGGGCCTGCCCCTGACTTTCGACATCCTGCCCCAGTTCCTCGCGGAAGCCGGCAACTACAGTAGCCACATGGTCGGCAAGTGGGACGTCGGCCACTTCAACGAGGCGTTCCTCCCGACGCAGCGCGGCTTCGACACGCACTTCGGCTACTACTCGCCCTACGTGTCCTACTTTAGCTACATCGCCGACGTCGACACGTGCACGTCGCCGGAGTGCTTCCACGACATGCACGACAGCCATCGCCGCAACGCGACGACGGGGAAAAGAGAAATCCGGGGCTACAAGACGAGGAACTACGCGAGCCACGGCGAGTATTCGACGACCCTGTTCGGCCGCAAGGCCGTGGAGGTCGTCGACGGCTACGCGTCGGGCGATCCCGCGGGGCCGCTCTTCCTGTACTTTGCGCCGACGGCGCTGCACGCGCCCACCGAGTGCGAGCCGGCGACGCTCGCGAAGCTCCGCGAGGACGGCGGCGCGCTGGCCGCCGTGACGAACGAGCTCCGGGCCATCACGGGCGCGGCGCTCTACGCGCTCGACGCGGCCGTGGACAAGATCCTCGGCGCGTTCGAGGACCGCGGCCTCGACGACGTTTTGGTGATCTTTTCGAGCGACAACGGCGCCCAGGTGTCGTCGGCGATGCACACGGGGGCGGGCGGGTCCAACTTCCCGCTCCGCGGCGAGAAGATGACACCCTGGGAGGGCGCCGTGCGGCTGCCGTCCTTCGTGCACTGGGCGAAGGGCTTGCCGGAGAGCGCCAAGGGCACGACGTACATGGGGCTGGTGCACGTCACGGACTGGGTGCCGACGATCCTCGCCGGCGTCCTCGGCCGCGGCGACCTCGTGCCGGCGGGCGCCGACGGCGTCGACCAGTGGGCCGCGCTCGCGGGCGAAGCGACCGCGGCGCCGCGGTCCGACGTGCTGACCGAGTTCGGCTACGCGTGCGGCGTCGCGTCCGGGTCCTTCGTCAAGGAGATCGGCGGGAGCCGTTTTAAATTATTGGTCAACGCGTCCTTCGACTACAACTACGCGGACCCGACGACGCCCGACCCGCGCGAGGACTACCCGACGTCGTCCCTCGTCTACGCGAAGAACTACGTCAACTTGACGTCGCACGCCGACGAGTCCGTCATCGTCACGCCGGCGGCAAATGACCCCATCCTCGACGAGCTCATGGCGGCCTGGACGGCCTACGTCGCGAACCGCGCGACGGACGCGTTCTGCTCCTACGACACGCCCGTGGCCTACGACGTCTTCGACGCGCACGAGGCCTTCGTCGTGCCCTGGGTCGACGACGCGGACTACATGTGGACCTGCGCCGCCGAGTACGCCGCGGACAGCTGCGCCTCGAGCGCGGACGCGGCGCTCGAAGGCGTGCCCGCGTTCGACACGTCGCATCTCTAAAACTTCGCCGCTACTGTCCTGTACGATCGGAGACCGTGCGATAGAAACCTCCAATTACGACCCGAGCACGGACCCGCCGCCCTGGGGCGCCTTGATGGCGAAGGACGCGACGACGTTCTTGAGGACCTCGTCCTCGCCCTGCTCCCAGTAGTCGTCGAGGCAACCTGCCCAGACGCCCATGATCTCCGCGCCGCCCGGGAGCAGCGTGAGGCGCGTGCGCTGCACGCGCCGGATGCCCGGCGTCTTCACGAGCGTGCCGGCCTCGCCCGTCCGCGCGTCCGTCGCGCCGATCGTCGTGAGCACGTCGGCCTGGAGCGTGTTGCCCGACACGGAGAGCGTGCCGGGCACGACCTGGGACGCGCGGGCCTTGGCGACCTGGCCCTTGGCCGCGCTCTTGTCCTCCTTGTCGCGCCGCTCGCAGATGAACTCGGCGAGCGCCTTGTCGTTGCCGAGGTCGCTCCACTTCTTGATCGTGCCGTCGGGGAAGTAGGGCAGCGCCTCGGCCTGGACGAGGAGCTCCTTGACCTTGAAGAGCTCGACGGTGACGATCTCCGCGGTCTTCAGCTGGCCCGCCGTGAAGATGACGCCGCCGCGGCGGACGATGTCGCCGTCGATCGTCCGCCGGATGGCGAAGAAGTCCTTGGGGAAGGTCAGGTCGAAGAGCGGGTCCACGTAGGTCCGCAGCGGGAACGTGTCGCCGCCCT
>NW_008705632.1:34598-38135 GCF_000186865.1 Aureococcus anophagefferens
AGGTCGTCGCTTGAGTGATCGAGCAGGGCTGTGGCAAAGGCATGGGCTCGAGCAAGGCCGCGTGCAGTTGGCGCTTGTTGGCGCTGTGCGCGCTCTGCGCCGACTGCCTGTCGCCGCTGGCCGACCGCATGAAACAGACCCAAACCGTCACTCTGGGCGTCGTCGTCACGGCGCCCGTCAAAGAGTACGACCACTTCCTGCGCCAGTCGGCCGTGCTCGTCATCGAGCACGGCGACGGCGCGCCGTCCTACGGCCTCAACCTCGAGTCGCCGACGATGATGACCATCGGCGAGGCGGCGGCGGGCGTCGTCACGGGCCCGCTCGGCGAGAACCAGCTCTTCATGGGCGGCCAGCACGGCGGCCGCGGCGCGATGATGGTCCACGCGACGCCGGGCGTCGCGGGCGCGACGCGCCTCGGCGACACGGGCCTCTACATCGGCGGCATCAAGGACGCCATGGCGCGCGTCGACCGCGGCGACGCCGCCTGCGACGACTTCAAATTCTTCTTCAACCTCTGCAAGTTCCCGCCGGGCCAGCTCGACGGCGACGTCGCCGACGGCCGCTGGACCGCCTACGAGGACGTGCCCTTGGCCATCATGCTCCGCCAGAACCGCTTTGCCGACAAGGGCGACCTCTGGGCCGAGATCCGCAAGGCCGCGCGCGACCAGGCCGCCGCGAGGTGACGAAGCGCCGTTTAAAAATTGTTTAGAAATCTGCGGACCTTCTCCGGGTCGCCGCCTCGCGGAGATGCGGCGCGACCGCCGTGTCCGCGCCCATCACGGCGACGTCGACCTCGTGGGCGTGGCTCCAGGAGTTCGCGACGACCAAGGGCGTCTCCGACGAGCCCGCGACGAGCTTGATGGACGAGTAGAGCACGACGCCCGCGTCGAGCTCGGCGACGAGCTTCTCCGCGAGCCGCAGCCGCAGGCCGTCGCCGAGCGCGAGCGTCGAGGCCCACACGATATCGAAACCGCTCGTGTCCGCCAGCGTCATGTCGCCCTGGACGAAGGCGACGCGGTTCAATAAATCGAGGTCGGGGCGCTCCGCGTCGAGCCGCCGCAGCGCGTCCCGCGACGACGCGACGCGCTCCGCGGAGAGCTCGTGGCCGACGCACTCGAGCGACGGATCGAGGACGGCGAAGTAGAGCACCGTGTGGCCCGCGCCGGACCCTAAATCCAAAAACCGCTTCGGCTTTTTCGGCGCGAGGCGCGCCGCGGCGTGCTCGAGCATGGCCCGCGCGCCGCCGGCCGTCGTGAAGCCCAGCGTCGACGCGTGGTCGCCGCCGTCGCTCGCGGCGAAGCGCGCCGCGTCGGCGGCCGTCAGCGTCCACGACATCGACGCGTCGAGCAAGGCCGTCGCCGAGGTGAGCGCGCCGCGCGTCGACGCGTCGAGGCCCTCGAGCGGGTCCGCCTCGCACAGGTCCTCGTCCGCGGCGTCGTCGCCGTCGCCGTCGCCGAACGGGTGCGCGGCGTCGATGTGCATCGAGCAGACGGCGCAGATCACGAGCCAGGACCGCATGGTGTCCGCGTCGGCGCCCGCCGCGCCGGCGCAGAAGGCACAACTTTCCGTGGCTGCGCGTCAAAATGCCTTGCTGCGCTGCGACCAATCGATGCAACCGCTGTTACCGCTGCGCACGCGATACGTTCACGTCGCTAGCGCTCGATGAGAGCGGCTCTCATGCTCTCTGCCGCTTGGCTGCCGCAGCCCGGCCCGCAGCCCTCCGCCCGCCCGTCGATGCCGCCGCACGCGCCCCTACGCTACGCCGCCCAAAGCACCGAGTGTTACGAGCGCACCCGGTCCCGCACACAACATTCGATCATCGCTCGAGGTCGTCGTCCGAGCTGAACCAGTCGAACGCGCCGCGCCTCGCGCGGCGGATCCACACGGCCCCGAGCTCGATGACCTGCGCACGGGAAGCCGTCAAACACCATCCCGGTCAAAAAGAAAAAGCACGCCGGCCCGCGCCACGGAGAGGAATATGCTAAAGGCCCCGAGGCGCCACAGAGCGCCGGAGAACGTCATCGTGTGCGCGCGGTCCCGCTTGCTCTCCATCTCGAAGGTCGCGCGCGCGTGGTCGTCGTACCTGCGCGGCGCCGCGTCGAGACGTCGCCGTTCATCCTTCCTTCGGCGCGGCGGCGTCGCGAGAGCGTGCCGTAGAGGAGGTCGTCGCCCTCGCCGTCGAAAAAGTAGGGGTCGTCCTGCACGGAACTCAGAGCGCTCTTCTGGGTCGCGTCGGCGTCGCGCTCCGCGTCGCTCCAGATGAGGTGGGAGCTCAGGTTCTTCCGCGGCGTCGACGACGACATCGACATCGTCGGCCGCGACGATGGGCAGCCCTCCGTGATCTCCGTGCGTCGTAATTTGCGACGGCAAAGTAGACGGAAAGCAAAGACGTTGAAGCAGCGTATGGGGTTGCCCCATCGTGATGCATAGGCATGCTGCTCCTGCTGCTGCTGCTGCGGGCTATTGTCGCACACGAAAACGGCACGCGCGTGCGCGGCCACGGCTTCACCTTCGTCGCGTCGGCCGTCGAGCAGCGCACGGTCAGCGTCGATCACACGTGGAAGATCGAGGGCGAGCACGGCGACAAACAGACGCGGCGTCTGCGGAAACCGCGCGGGCTCACGCTGGCGCGCTGCGACCGCGCCGTCGTGCGGCTATATAACGACAACATCTGGGGCTGCGGCCGGCGGAGCCCGGCGTCGCGCGCGCACGCCAAGGGCCACTTCCTCGAGTGCGACCACAAGCAGCCCGCGAGCGCCACGGTCACGCGCGCGCGCGGCTACCTCGGCCTGGACCTGTTCAGCCCCGTGTTCCAGCACGCCATGGTCAACGGCGTCACGGCGGCCGCGGGCGTCTGGGCCGAGTTCCTCGCGGATCCCGAGGGCAAGCTCCTCTGCCACGAGACGACGTGCGCCTTCGCCGAGGCCGCGCTCGGGGGCGGCGACCGGCTCCTGCGCGGTTCGAAGTGCGACGAAATTTACTTCCCCCACGGGCTCGTTGCTGCTGTTGTTCGCGGCGACGTGCCCTTCGCCGGCGCCTTCGACGCGCTCCTCCCGCCCTACACGGCGGCGCTGCTCGACGCGCCGACGCCGGCGCGCGACCTGCTCGTCTACGCGTCGCGGAACCACGACGCCTTCAAAGGCAAGCGCACGGTCGCCAACGAGAGCGCCGTCGTCGCGGCGCTCACGCGCGTCGCGGAGCGGGCGGGCCTGACCTTCGAGCTCTTCCGCTACGAGTCGCCGGAGCGCAGCGCGCGCGTCTTCGCCGCCGCGCGCGTCGTCGTCGGCCCCCACGGCGGCGCGCTCGCGAACCTCAGCGTCCTGCGGCCGAGACGATTTTCGAGAGATTTTGACCGGGAAAACGATGAAAAATTGTTACCGACGCATTTGGTAGGCAAACCTCGTCCATTGCGAAGCCGGCACCATCGTCGTCGAGATCATGCCCGAGGCGCGCGCGCGGCTCTACTACGCGGGCGTCGCCTACGCGAAGAAGCTCCGCTTCGTCGCCTTCGCCGCGTCCCGCTTCGCGTACGACGGC
>NW_008705632.1:39534-40918 GCF_000186865.1 Aureococcus anophagefferens
CTGCCGATGCCGATGCCGAGCTCGCGCTCCGCGGGCTTGGAGTGGCTCGTCAAGGCGCAGATGAACTGGCGCTCCTCGCGCTGGACGCGCGCCTCCCACTGGCGCAGCGCCTGCGCGCACCGGTAGCCGTTCATGACCGGCATCTCGATGTCCAGAAACACAAAGTCGTAGAGCCGCGTCTGCATCTGCGCGAAGGCCTGCCAGCCGTTCTGGGCGACGTCGACGGCGTAGCCCCGCTGCTCGAAGGTGCGCTGCATGAAGCGGCGCACCGTGTAGGAGTCGTCCGCGATGAGCATGCGCGGCGCGGTGCCGTACTGCGCCGCGAGCCGCGCGTCGATGGCGCTCGGTAATAGGTTCCGGTGGCGCGTCAGGGGCGCGAGGGGCACGTGCACGGCGAAGCCGTCGGCCAGCGCGAGCTCGCTGTGCTCCGACCCGTTGCTCGACTCGGGGCTCTCGCTCCGCAGCCGCTTCGACAGGCTGAGCTCGTTCTCCGCGTTGTCAGAGTTGGACACGGAAGAGTCCGGCGACGCCCCGCCGGGGCTCGTCCGCGCCTTGCGCTTCCGCGAGTCGTCGCCCGCCGGCGGGGGGGCGGCGCCGAAGCCCGGCGCGCTCCCGGACGGGTTCAGGTGCTCGACGATGCGCTCGTAGGCCGGGGCGAGGTTCGCCGACGGCGGGGGCGGCGCGGCGGCGGTCTCCGCGTCGGCCATGGGCTCTCGGGGCGGCGCCGGGGCGGGTGTCGCGGGTCACGGGAGGGCGAACGACGCCGCCTTCACCGGGGTCGGCGCGAAGTGGCGCCTCAGATTGCCTCAAGTTTCAGCAGCGGCAACTAAAAAAATATGAGGCGCAAGCATCGCAAGCCGACCTTGACTGAGATTTCGTCTTTGCCCAAGGGGATATAAATCTAGATGGGGTGGCAGGCAAAACGCGAGGTCCTCCGACTGCCCGGGGCCGCCACCAGCGTTTTCTTTCTTCTTCCACGCCGCAGCGCGCGGGCTGAGTGCAACGATGGCGGGTCACGCGGCGCGGCGCGGCTGCGGAACCCTTCGACGGGGCGGGGCAGCGAGTTTGGGCTGCTGAGATCATCGCGTTGGCTCGCGAGCGCGACGGTTGTTCGGCGGCGGGACGAGAGGGCGGCGGTGTGAGCCGAGTGTGCGATATTTTCTTGTCCTTAGAGGTTGGAGGCGCCCTATGGGTACCCCCGAAGGGCTCCAGGGCCTCATGACCCACCAATTTTACGATCCCAGAGCCTGCACAGCCCCGGCGCCGACGGTGTCGCGACGCAGTTTCTCGGGCAGCGTGCAGTCGTTCGAGGTCGAGAAATTTTCTTGTCCTGAGATGCTCGAGCCCATCCATAGGTACCAACGAAGGGCTCTGCCGCGCCAGC
>NW_008705633.1:0-2262 GCF_000186865.1 Aureococcus anophagefferens
AAGTCTCGCTTGTTGGTCGCATCGCGCGCATCCAACATTGCCACAGTAACAGGAGCATGCAACTCCTTGTCGTTCACCCGAAACTGACCCACGACTGGGTCAGGTGCCCGCTCCTCGTCACATATCGAAAGCTCCATCTTCACCGCCGCAGCCCGGCTCTCAACAGCTTTTGTAACCTCAAGCAATGTCTGCCCAAAATCCTGGAAAACTGTTCGCTGCAGATAGTTTTCCCGCACCAACTGGTGCACCGCCTGGCCGACGAACTCCATCTGCTCCCCCTGCGAAAACTGATTCACCTCCAGGGGCATGTCCCCTCTAAATATCGCGTTAGCTAGGGGCAACAGCCCCGTCGCAAAGGTCACGGGGTCGGGGGTCTCATCCCTGAAGCCCGGGGCCGCCGAGAGCACCGCCCGCAGCGCCTCCCGCGCTGGCAAGGCCTCCGCCTGCTCGCTGAACGGGCGATCTCTCAACCCCTCCGGGATCGGATTGGTCCTGACCATGGCCGCCGCCTCCCGGATCTACCCTATGCCCCCCTTTTCAGAAAGAATTTCGCCGGCGGGCTGCTTCAGCAGCGCCGGCCAGATAAGAGCATAAGGAGCGAGTATCGACTGAGCTGCAATAATAAATAACAGCTCATTCTCTCTCTCTCCTCTGGGCGCTACTTTCCTGGCTAATCGAAGATTACCTGTACAAATCCATCAGCTTGATTCCATCTGAACCATCGCCCTAATCGATTCCATCAATAGGGGCCCCGATTGACTATCGATTTCACGCTACGAACAATACTTCCCCATGTACGATGCGACGATGGACGATAATTCCGCAGGCACCGCAAGATCGATCCATCTTGCCGTGTGAGTAATGATCGTCTCGGACTAATCTCATACTGATCGCCTGGCGAGGCTGCAGGCGCATTTCAAAATCTCTGGGATAGTCGTTGAGTCGCTCTCGTCGAGTCTTGAACAAGTAAAAGACTGAGTTAATTTATTTGCGAACACTATCAACATACTTGTCGGAGTTGGCGATCTAGGTGCTCGTCTAGTCGTTTGAGTCGCGTCGTCATTTGCGGTTGAATCAAGTCAACTTCATTACGCATGTGTTCATAAGACATGAAGTCCTCATCCGCCTTTGCCTGCCTGCAATAGCTCGATATAAGAACTATACGACATGATTTATTCTCAGATTTCGCGTGTAACTTGCAGCGATAGAACTCTGTAACAAGTCGGGAACCGCCTCCCAGCAAAATCGGCATTTGCGATCATGGGGTGCGGCGTGTCGGGGCTTATTCTTGCCCGCAGAATCATTTCGGATGGATGTTAGTTGGTAGTTCTAGAAAAGTGTGATGCGATCGGTGGTGTTTGGTACACACAAGCTAACTCGTCATCGAGGGTGAACACCTCAGAAGCAGCTTATCGCCCTGCGGAGAGGGCTGGAGCAATTAATCTGGATCATACTCCCACTTCGTAGATTACGGGTGACCTTGCTTTCTTGGCGAGGACATATATTGCGCAAAAATTGAAACTACAAGTCACTGTGACTGGTGTTCGTTCTATCCGGATGTTGCATCAGGCACTCTGATACTCGCACGACCGAAACCATGCAACTCTCGAGGCGAGCAGAGTGCTTGCGGGTATAAATCGACGCTTGGGAGCCACTCGTAAACTCTGTTTTCCGAACGAAGGCACGTGGACTGGGAGAGTGCACTACGGAGTCGCTAACGGTCCAGAGGACGTAAATTTTTTGAGTCGTGTCATTTTGATAGTTGGCGCGGGGGCCTTCGCTGCAGAGAATGCCCGCAACGCGCTCGAGTGCGGTGCAGAAAGAGTTTCTCTTCTTTAACGACGGCGCGGTACTGTAAGTCCACTGGTTGTGGACTATTTGAACTTCGTGCGGCCGTATGATCCTTTGTTCGCTCATGCAACGACGGGTTCCCAGAAAATCTTCGCCGCCTGGGATCGTGTGTATCATCTGTGCTCAGCCATCAAACCAGAGTGCTGGCGCGAGGGGCGACTTTCGCCTGCCGGACACACAATCTCCGTGTCGGACATATGGTTCGTGGCTCACTATTATGGTCTTCTCGCCACTCTTCTCGGCGAAATTTTGAGCGTCAGCAATCAAGCCATCTCTACAACGACCAAAGAGGCAATTCGATGTGAAATCATTTTGAAGTGCACTGGATATTGGAAGAATGAAATGGTGAGGGAAGTGCTTGGAAGTAGCTCGATTTACTCCAATAACATTGTGCGAGAGAATTTGATTTAC
>NW_008705633.1:2840-8448 GCF_000186865.1 Aureococcus anophagefferens
TCGCTGCGTTCAACATCGCCCCGCCACCATGTAGAAACAATCGTGGCGTTGTGGTCTTCGACGTCAATATGGCTCGACTACTGTTGCTTTGAGATGCCAGCAGCGATTGACGATATTGAAGGCTTGCGTGAGCTTCAATTTACTGCAACGACAACTCCAGCCCATGTTCCCTACGCGCGCTGGGATGCTGCCTAGCTTTTCAAGAATGTTTCTGCGAGTTACGGCTCATTTATGCTAGTCGGTGCCCTCGTTGATGATGGTCGCTCATTCAAGATGTCGCAACACTTCGTTTGTAACCAAGACCCCTAGAATCTACTACTGTTATAATGCTCGCGAACTTGCCTGGAGTTACGACCGAGGTCATCTACAGGTATTGATGTGGCAGTCTACGTAGGTATGCTCACGCAACCCGTCGAGGGCGTCGTGAGTTCAAACTCCGAGTATGCACCTACGCATGCCAATGTCTCGTCTGGGCTGGTCTCTTTCACCTTTGGTCTGAACGGCGCCTGTCTCACGCTGGACACGGCGTGCTCGACCTAGCTAGTAGCGGTTCATCTGGCCAGAGCCGAAATCGGACACCACGCCTGTGGTGATGGGCTAGCGTTGGGTGTAGGGTTGCTGGGTCACGCGTGGAGTTTTGGGTTTGCCAAAAGTGGAATGCTTTCGCTACTAGGATGATGTCACACCTTTGACATCCGCGCAGATGGATATGCGCGGGGGGAGAGCTGCGTATCCATTCTGCTGACCACGGCATTGAACTCGAGATAAATACCGGGGCGGTCCGTGATCGCAACGGCCGTGTAATGTGACGGCCCAAGCGCGAGTCTCTCCGCACCGAATGGTTCGGCGCAGCGCCGCTTAATTCAATCGGTGCAATCGCCTGACAAAATGACTGGATTGACGATTCCGTTGGAGGCGCACGGTACGGGCACGGCCCTCGGGGACCCAATCGAAGTTGGCGCCGCCATCGGTAGTTTTCCTGCAGTTGCGGCCGTATAGAGCTCGTCTCTCAAGGGAAATATGGGCCATCTAGAGTCTGCCGCATCTGGAGGAGGAATCATGTCATTAGTTTCAACTTCGTTGGAGACCACCTTGGATGCACCAAATTGTTAGCTCCATGTGTTCAATCCGCACTTGGCTTCGCTTTTGAAGAGATCTCGTTTTTATATGCCAGTTTAGGATGTTATTTTGATTCAATAGCTACTTTCGAACAGACCGGTTGCGCAGAGCTGAGTCAGCTCCTTTGGTGCGAGCGGCACCATAACGCACGGACTGTTCGCGTTCGCCGAGGATTATTTCGCAAAAACTGATCTTGCGTGTGTAGCATCCACAACGGGTGTTGCAATGTCTCTGCTGCGCTATTCCAGAATCCACCAGCTAAAGAACTAATCAATGCACTCGGAGCTGAGCACATCATGCTGACAAGCGGCAGTCGAGGCCAAAACAACAATGAACGGTGCTTTATCCCGGCACGCATTTGAAACGCTCAGCGATCATGTTGTTGGCACGCAGATTCTCCTGCCTGGTGTTACTTATCAAGAATTGGCTCTTGTTGCGTCTACCTCCAAACTAGAATAATCGCGTCTTTCGAAAGTGGTAATTGCGCGACCATGCGTGCTCTCTCGCACGAATCAGCAGATTCAATACACGAGTTCCGCTACAGGAGCGTACGAGATATCCAGCTTGGCTTCTGATGTCGTAGCAACTCATGTGACTGGCAGGCGGGTTGCGGGAACGAGAAAGTAGCAAACCACGTTTATGACACGTCCCCTGTCCAGAGTTGCGTCCGTCGCCCGAGATGCGATCTCACGAGTTCACCAAGAGCCGGTGTCGTCAACGCAAGAGACATATGTCCCAGCGGGGATCAACTCTGTTCTGCTTGCATGAAACGACGGGCGCCCTTGTTTGTCTTTCGCTGTGGTTCAGACGATAGGGTTGATATACACGCCCTGCGAAAGCCAGGCAAATTGCACCCTTCAGAATGAGCTTGGTCCTGCTGGAAGATCAGTGCGGCTATCGTTCCGCCGATTTCAAGCGCGGGCCCTCCGGTCATCGCAGACCGGCTCGGCGCAGTCGCATTCGATTTCTTCGCAGTTCATGGAATGGAAATCACACAAGGGGATTTTTCCTTTCGTCGGAGCAAGAAACCAGCGCATTGGCGCCAACCATAGATTAGTTAGACGCTCGTGTCATCGCAGTTCTACCTCGAAGGATTATCACCAACAATCTGCATTTCTAGACTCATTAAGGCGAGTCGCCTGTTTCAAGAGGCCCCAGGAACGCAAACTCTCAAACTGAGATGGAAGAAGTGGCTTCAAGTAAGAATCCCTGCTTTCAAAGTTTGTTGTTTTTTGCATCCAACTTGTGCTGCATGCCCACTTGCACTTTTCTCCTTGGTGCTCGTTGCTAAAAGCAAGCTGCACTCATTTACTTCCCCTGCGTCGGGTTTGTCAAGTGCGCGTACCAAAATCATATTCACAAACCAGTTTTCAATTGACAGCACGGGTGCGTTGCCGCAAGCAAAACGATGGATTATGCGCAGGCAAAATTATTTTTGTGAGGCTGTATTCTCTCTCTGAATGACCCTGGAACAAAGATAGCCACGCATAGGGCGGTCCAGTTCTCCACTCGGTAGCAACACTACAAATAACTCCAAGTAGGAAGACTTTCTTTCCATTGGCCTGCAAAATCGTATGCAATACGTGCGATTTCAACATGTGATCGAAACGCTCACCTTCGAGCGCGGGAGGTGCTCGAGTGAACAAGCTGATCACCGTGGTCTCTGAAACACTCGGAACAAGAGTTGATGAGGACGCTCCGTTGATGGCTGTTGGCTTCGATTCCCTCTCTGCGAGTGAATTCGGGGCTAGCCTGGGCATCAGGTTTAGTTCTAACCTGCCTTCGACCTTGTTATTTGACCACCCAACTGTAAATGCTCTCTCTAGTGTGCTGCATACTTCTGATCGGAGGGGATTCATCTAGGGACACCAAACACAAACTCAGCTTGTATGTGCGGATCCAACTCAAGAACAGTTTGCTTCATCGAACCCGGCAAGCGTCGTTGTGGTGGTGGAATCACTAGTTCTTGAGCTGAACGGAACCTCAGCGACGCTCGACGCGCCACTTATGTCCGTCGGGCTGGATTCTCTGACGGCAACGGAGCTGGCGCGCAATATTAGCGAGCACTTCCGCATGCCTGTCCCGTCTACACTCCTTTTTGATCATCCCAGTGTAAATGCTCTAGCATAATGTGTGGCTGAGTCAGGCGCCTTTGTCGCGGTGGTGGCTGATGACTGCGATGACGCTGATATCGCTCATGTCAGCAGCCGACTTGACTGATCAGAATGTGACAGAAGTGTGAACTTACACGTGTCGGGGGAGTTTTCTATGTAGCTGCCTTGTCGTTCTCGCATCTCCTTGAGAGCAATCCTCGCGAGAGGTATAAACACAAAGTTGACCTTACCAATCGTTCGCTGGGGTGACCTCACAGTGGACCACCACTCTGCGAAATACGGCGCTTACACTGACTCACTATTGGCTACGGACGCTAGGGCTTTTGGCATTTCCAGAAGCGAGTCATCTCAAATGAACTCTCAAATGATACTGATTTTAGAGGTAAGCTCCACGGCAATTTGTGCTTCGTTCAAAACGAATTGCTACGCTCATCTTTGAAATCACCATATCGGGTTTGTCTTGGGGGCCAACGGTGGCTTCCCAGATGATGATTCAGGATGTGGTCGGTCCTGAATGATCTCGGTGTTTTCTGGCACCTCGACGTCGCTCGCAGTCGCCTGTGGGTGATTGTCATATGTGCTTGGCCTTTGAGGACCAAGCCTTTCCGTCGACACCGCATGCTCGGCATCTTTGGTTGCGCTACATGTGGGGTCTCTGTCAATAATTCTCGACAAGATATCACATGCCGCAATTGGCGGGAGTTTGTTGGTTGCTTCTATCGTGTCAATCGCTTTCTCCGCAGCAGGAATGCTTTCTGCGCATGGGCGATGTCACACGTTTGACGGTTGAGCTGATGGGTTCTGTCGTGGTGAAGGGATTGTGACATTTCTGATTGAGCCGCAGGAGTCTTGTACCTAAGTCGCTGGTTCAAGCGTTTAGCAAGACGGTCCGAGTGCGAGTCTCACGGCGCCGAATGGTTCCTCGCAAAGGGCGCTCATCGAGGCAGTAAAGAGTGGTGGCGCGTCAAGGTATGCTCTCGAAGCGCACGGCACGGGCACAGCGCTTGGAGACCCAATCGAGGTATCTTTCCTGGGGATGATGTCCATATGAGGATTCCATTTAGGTTGGTGCTGCCATTCGGGCGCTGTGTACCAACTCGTAGTTGATATAATGCGCTTCTTTGAAGTCAAACATGGGTCACTTGGAGGCCTCGGCAGCTGTCGCAGGTTTGGCCTCTCTTGTGCTCATACCTCTCAGCATTAATGTGATAACCGTGAATGCGCAACTCAGGAGGTCCTCCTTTAGCTCAGGGCCCGCCAATCTCTGAATGTTAGGCTGAACACACACCTGTTCGCGATCCTGCTGTCATCGTTTTAGGTGCCTGTCGAGGCGCTGGCTGAAGGTGAGGCGCACCGATCATTCGCTGGTCGGCTGAGCTCGTTTGGGTTCAGCGGGACCATCGCGCATGGGGCTTTTGCCGCTTTGTCATGTTCTGATCTGTTTATCTCGACGGTCGTATGAACGTCCAAGTATCGTGCTCAACAAGCAGGGGCCGTTTGCAAAACGCCGGTGGAAATCAACAAATCCGCATCAACAACGACCGGCAGGGGAGTGGGCGATTGGCCTCTGAACAACACGTGCGCGTATGCAGTCCTTTTGTTGTTCGCGGTTACAGCAGTTCACGCACCTCTTCGTGACACTTAGTTCAATAGCCAAGTCATATCATACACTCATCAAAGTGTGCTTGTTACTCGCTTTGACTCTATGGCACATACTTGGACAGTTTCGACGGAGTCACTACAGCCTCGAGTGCTCGCGTGTGGTATGGTAATACAGGGCCAGGAACATGCTGCAACATTTGAAAACATCCCTCAACCAGCAGCTTCGCAGACTCGTACCGTTCGCGGTCAAGCACTCGGCATGCTGATTTTTGACAGTTAGGGCGAAGCTTTGCTGCAACTTCCACCTGTCTGCGAGTCATAAGCACAGTCTGCCGAATTTCTCCTATTGTCACTGGCAACCGCTCTAGAGTGAGGAGAGATTGGAAGCCCAAACCAAGTACTCGCAATCGATCTATTTTCACATCAGAGTACCAATGCCCAATCAAAGCGTCTGTATCATGCGATAGTCTCAAATTGCACCGAGCGTTTTCTGGTGGCAGACGCGGCATCGTGGGGTCGCACCGTTGTAGCGAGCGGGATTCACATACAAATACGTGGCTCTTCCTTGGCTCCAATAAATGATGCAAGCATAGCCTTCAAACTCGAGGCTGTCGGCATTGCAGCACTTTCCTACCATGCTCCAACATAGTGCCTGAGAGCCTCCGGTGCGGAAGCATTCCATGGCAGTCCTGGGAGATACATGATTGGGCGCGGACAGGAAAACATCACTTTCATGAGCGACGGCGAAGATACTGTCTCGATGGCATGTCGAG
>NW_008705633.1:8740-10315 GCF_000186865.1 Aureococcus anophagefferens
GGCACGCATAATCTGCCCAGTGGAATCGTCGTTCTGGCTCTCTGCCGGCGGATCCGATCTCACCTTGTTCGGTGATGGGTGCTTCTTCGAGAGAGACTTGACTCGTGTTCAGCATAGAGAAGCAGGCTGACTGACATGGTTACTTCGGTCGAGGGATAATGTGACCTAGCTTGATCTCTAGATCAGCTTGTAGCATCAGAATTAACGGTTGTCTCGCTGGTTTGAATGAAGCGCCCAACAGCCTGGGTAACTCATGGACCAATACACAGCACCCAAACGCCTCAATTTAGATACCCTCGGGCAGGTGTCGGGGAGATATTGGTCGATGCAGGCCTTTACTTTTTAGGGCAGACAGCCGAGTATGTCCACTATCTTCACGGGGAATGGGCCGGTGGCATACATGCCATCGTGCTGTGCATGTGTTCAGAGACCCAACTAGCACGCTTCTGCTTTCATAAAGAGGTGTTTGCATAGAGGAGCGCCACATCTCACCAGCACTGATGACAATTGGTTTCGGACATTTTAAGAAAGGTCCAGGCTCCCCTACTGGGCATTCTGCACGGACTGGGTTCAAGGTTGCCTAGTCCGATGCTTGATGCTGACTGGAGAACGTGCGGGACTCGAGCTCGTGTATGGAGATTGTCGAGATCTATACCTGCTGTTGCTGACTCCAAATTCGATTGCGATAGCGCGGATCTGCTTCATGGAAGCGTCGTATCGGCAATTCACGATTCTTCCTCTGATCCATACTCTCATGCGCTCACTCTTGCTCACACTGTAACCTTAGCACCTCGTATCGGGGCCCGAAACACCACCACGTTGCTTTGACCGAGCTCTGCATTGGCAAGCTGCGCGAACATCGCGAACTCAAACAGGGGATAGGTTCATTCCTAAAATATGCTATTATCTGCTTGGGAGGCTGAGCACGCTCCCATACATGTGTATGGCGACAAAGTTTGATTTATTTGCGAGGTCTCGTTCTTTGGCGAGCGAGCAACTTGGTTATAGGAACATATGTCACCGTTCTTTTGACCCTCAGCCCGCATGTCACGACTGTCGTATGGAGGCATCTGCGTTACTTGCACAACTTGAGAGCCCGAGGGCAATTTGGCAATGTTAACAATGGTCTCAGATCGCTTGAGAAACATGCCAGATCATCAACGTGGGCAGGGAGTCTGACCAAGTCCGGCACAGATTGATGTGCAAATGTTTGCACTGAACACTCTGTTTTCCGTTCGTGAATTTGACTCCTTCGCTGTCGATGCAATTCTTCACCTCATACAGCCTCGGTTACGTCAACACTCGATTCGCGGCGCTTTTACTGGAGGCGTTAAAAGGGTCCTAATGTACGACCTTGGTCTTGCTTTTTGCCGTTGCGAGTTGCCGATGATACTTTTATTCGCCGCCAACACACCCTGTTGTGAAATGCTACCGCTGCTTGGAGCCTCTGATATGCTCTTCCTGTCTCGTGTCTGCAGGCTTCGTGCTGGTGCAGATCTCCTTGTGTCGGTGTTGTGATGATTAGTTTCTGATGCAGTTCACTCCCAAGACCGGAAAGTGCTGCTGGGCTTCACT
>NW_008705633.1:27793-30207 GCF_000186865.1 Aureococcus anophagefferens
TTGGTCGGACGAGACTTCAGACGTCTGAGTTTCGAGCATGGTCCAACGATCTCTGACGCTGCGTTGGGCATATTATGGTTCACAGGGGAAGAAAACGAGAGTAGTTCGCCGTAGGAACTTGGGGTCAGAGATCCTGAAACTTCAGTCCGTCTCGTGGGGGAAAGCGCAGAAGCTGAGATCTCTGTTCCCCGCCCCCCAGCGCCGCGCGACGCGCCCACCGTGGCGTGTTCGACTTCTGCTGCCTCTCGCTTGACATGGAGTGACTTTTCGAGATCGCCGACCCCGACTTCGTACGGCGAAGTGCTCTCAGCTTCTTCCACAGTGGCCCGGAATATGCCGAACGCAGCGTCAGATATTTGTTCGGCCATCGTTCAACCCCCTCAATTATCATTTGTCCGAATCCCGAATAATGAACCGCTCGTTCTGTGTATGGCCTGAGATAGGACAAGGCCTGTCGGTAGATCGGATTGATAAACATATTGCGCTCCGCGCCCTGAATGAAGGCATTTGGGATGTCAATTTGATGGCACTTGGCCTTGTGCGTGACTGCTGCGGCGAGTACTAGCCGACAACTGGCAGGAGTGGCCATCGGACTACAGGACGCGTAGAGCGTACTCCAGACATCTTCAAAGCGCTAAACACAAACTGAAAACCAATGTCCCCGTGCCCATCCAAGAATCTTCTGGAAGAACCTAATGTGGCTGCGCCACGCACGCCCAACTTCGTTGGGCTTTTCGCTTTTTATTCAGATAAAATCATACTCATCCTCTTCTCTTCTTTAATTCGGGCACGACGCTCGCGAGCCTATTGATTTCGCATCAATCTCTTTTGTTCATTCTCTAATCTTTTTTCTTCGAACCAATCCTTACAAAACTTGGCTAGGTATCCAAGTAGTCCTAGAGTATCCCTTGAGCTGCTAGCATGATGGTCCAACGATCACTGACGCCGCGTTGGGCATGTTCTGCCTGATGGGGGGTAAAAAAATGAGTTCACTTTGCCGTTGGAACTCGGGGTCGGAGGCCTCGAAACTTCAGTCCGTGTCGCGGGGGAACACGTAGAAGCCGAGATCCCTCCTGCCCGGCCCCTCAGCCGCGCGACGCGCCCACCGTGGCTTGTTCGACTTCTGCTGCCCCCCGCACGACATGGAGTAATTTTATGAGACCATCGACCCCGACTTCCTGCAGCGAAGTGATCCCACTTTCTCCTTCCGTGGTCCGGAACATGCCGAACCCAGCGTCAGCGATCGTTGGACCATCATGTTAGCGGCTCAAGGGATACGCCAGGACCACTTGGATACCTAGCCAAGTTTTGTAAGGATTGGTTCGTTAACTTTATGCTCAGCGTTAGGCGGCTGAGTTCCAACCTTCTTTCTTCTCTTTCTTCGGCTTCAAAAGCACCCGTATATTTCTTACGCCAAAACACCTCCCTCTTTTTATACCACACTTTCCATAGTTCCTCAAGAAATGGTCTCCATTCTGGATCTAATTGCAAATAAGACACACTCCATTTCCCACACACGGCGCCTCTAAACCACTCCCTAAATGGTAGAAAAATCGTGATTTAGGACTCCTTTTGTGGATTTTTTTTTTGTGATTTAGGACTCCCACAATGGTATTAAAAGCCGTGCCCACGCGCGCGTGGTTAGGTTCAGCCGAGAATCCGTTAAGGGAAACATTAGCCTACTCCTAAATCCTGTGATTTTACTTGACCTTTTGTATGTGGCTACTTTGGTCAAACCCAGATTCTAGGATTCCTCTATTTAGGATTCCCATCAAGGTTCGGGCGGCGCGGGCGCCATGGGCGGGCAGCAGGACAAATTCGCCGTCGCGCCGGACTCGACTGCCGTGCTCAGCGACCACACGCCCATCTTCGGCTGCTTCGAGGAGGGCGCCAACGGTCTCAGCGTCGAGGAGGCCTGCGCCCACCGGGACCGCATCGCGTCCTACTTCGTGCGGCGCGTCGTGCCCAACGGCGCGTCGATCTTCAGCCACAAGGTCGGTTTGAGGGATTTAGTTATTGTGGAGAAGGGGGGTTTGCGCATGGTGAGCTACAAGGCGGGCAGCGCGAACGGCCGCGACAGCGCCAAGAACAGGACTGTGATCAAGGTCGTCGGCGAGAACGAGATGCTCGGGCTTGTGGAACTCGTGCAGAACGTGGAGCAGGAGGCTGACGAGGCCACGGGCAGGATGCCGACGGACGTGCTCGCGCAGGGCAAGACGTACCTCCTCGTGCTGAGCCAGGACAAGTACATCAAGGAGATGATGGCAAAGCGCGACTCCGACGTCGCCTGCGGGCTCTTCTGCGACAACCTGCTAAACCTGACCAAGGACAAGGTCCTCGCGTGGCTCAACAAGGTGAGCGTGCTCCAGTCGCTCGGCGAGCCCGCGCTCCGGAAGCTCGCGGACGTGGCCCAC
>NW_008705633.1:30742-38262 GCF_000186865.1 Aureococcus anophagefferens
CCAGGGGTCCGTGGAGATCGCCGTCGACGAGGACGAGAACGTCGTTTTGGACAAGAAAGGCTCCTACTTTGGGGAGCTGGCCCTGATCCGCGAGGAGCCCCGGGCCGCGGCGGTGAAGGCGCGGGGTGCGACGATCCTGGCCCGCATCTCGGGGGCGAACTTCAAGAAGCTCTGCCTCGGGTCGCCGTCGGTTGCCGCGGAGTTCGAGATCAAGGCGCTGGGCACCAAGGCGTCCGTCGGCGCCATGCTCGTGCACCCGCGCACAGCGCCGCTCCTGAAGGCGTCGCTCGACAAGGAGCTCGCGACGGAGAACTACGAGTGCTGGGACGCGATCGAGGCATTCCGTTTCGCGGCCGAGACCGCGGCCGATGACAAGCTCGCGGAGCAGGCGCTGGCCATCTACAAAAAATGGATCGACACGACGACCGACGACCAGGTGAATCTCAGCGGCAAGGTCACGCGGGCCCTGAAGACCTACTTCGACGGCGCGAAGCTGTGCCGAATTCAACCACTGGTTTGGGTGGTCCTGACCAAACTTCAAACTCTCTAGCTAGGTCAAATCAAAGTCGATTCGGCTGACTTTTGGACGAATCGATTTCTCTCGTCGAGCGCTCGAAGCAAAGCCGAAGAGCTCGCGTCGAAACTGTCGCGTACGCTCACATTCAAGTCGGGTTGAAGATTTGGATTCGGCACAGACGCGAAGCCCGCTGACCGGCCGCCGGTCTCCGTATTCGACAGCACGCAGAAGTGCATTATCCAACAATCTCAAGGGGAACCTCCAGCGCTTCTGCGTGACGGCCGAGTACAAGGCGTTCCTCGGCGAGCTCAACGTCTACAAGAAGGGCAGGAAGTAAGGACTTGGAAAGTTGGTGGGGGAGGGACGCCTTGCCTCGGACCGGCTCGGTTGGCGAAGCACATGATCTGCCGCACCCCCGGGTCACTTGCGCGCCGCCCTCTCGTCGAGCTCCTCGCGCCGCCCCCCGCCCCTATGACGACGCCCGCCGCGCCTGTTCTCAGCTTCGACGGCTCGACGGTGCCTGCCTCTTTTGACGCGCCGCAGAAAGGATATGCGATGCTTTACCTTTCCTCCACGAGGGGGTAGCAATTTTACGACGCGGAGTGGTGACGCTAAGTCTCTTGCTGAACAAGAACAACAATCCCAGAGCTACTCGCCATGGACCACCCGGTACTGGTGGTTCCGTGAATGACCCAGATTGTAGTAATTTTATATTTTTGACGAACATTCGTATTAGAGGGCAGTCGTGGGGTATTGCGCAGTTTCCCATGCTTTCGCGTTTCTTCGGTGGCGCCAGAGAGGCAGACCAGCAGCAGTACATCAGGATGCTGGCAAGCGGAATCAAGTCCGTTACCGCCGGCACCTATAACATTACGGTCAAAGCGTTTGCAGTGGAGAAGGCTATTTCAGGCATCGGGATGACTGAGGTTATGATTAGCACCCTGTTTACAGGCGCCCCGAGGTTCTCGAGGCGTCGTTCTAGCTCCGCGACTTTCGTGTTGAGTTCCACTTCGCTCGAGCTCGCTTTGGACATTCGCCGCGGCTGAATAAACCTATGCATGATGCGACGCATATCCTAGGTATCCTAAGCGAGTTGTGGACCACAAACGCTTGCAGTACGATGTTCGAACGATTTTTGACTCTGAGTTTGGTATGTTGCGAGTCTCGAGGGGAGATTATGAGAGTACTTCGCAGTAGGAACTCGGGGTCGGACGTCCCGAAACTTCAGTCCATGCCCTGGGGGAATCCGCAGAAACTAAGATCCCTCATCTCCGTCCCCTCAGCGCCGCGGGAGCGCCCGTACGAGCGTCTTCGGCCCCTGCTTCGCCTCGCACGACATGGAGTAATTTTTAAGGACCGCCGACCCCGACGTCCTACCGCGAAGTCCTCTCAATTTCTCCTCCCGTGGCCCGGAACATGCCAAACGCAGCGTCAGATATCGTTCAACCATCGTTAGTGTCGGATCATGCATAGATTTGTTCTCCTCATGGATGGGGTTCTGGCAACGATTCGTCTTGGCTTTGGCTTGTTTCTTCTCAGTTCCGCTGTTGCTTGAAAAGAAATTTTCTCGTTTGAATCCAGCTCGCCTACAGGTTGAGGACGGGTTGCTTACTAGAATCCTTACTAGTATGGGCACCTCCAACATGCCACCGTGACTAAGTGACTGGTAAAGGTCACACCTCGAGCTACGGGGTGGTAAACTTTGATTAAATTCTACTTGGGCGTACTCGGGGTGTCGGACTTCCCCTGGGTCCCCGGCGAGTTCCTGGCACCGATTTTCCGCGCACCAGGTTTCGATTAGATGTTCATCGCAATCCCAGCGGTTATACAGTGCGATAGTAATTTTTTGTAGTGAGGCTAAAAACTCCGCCCAATGAATGTCCCCATCAAGACACGCAGCCGCTGCGGCAGGCGGACGCGCGCCGATGCGCGGCCTGGACTGTGGCGCGGGGATTTCCGGTTCTCCCTGTAGCAGACGTGCATCTCCCAGCTAGCCCGCCCAGGTCATCAAGGTCCAAATATGGGAATCTGCTCAGCGGGATGCTGAAACCAGGCCTCCAAATCGTCACGTTGAATGCCAGGTCGGGGTTCGGCTTGCCTCCTGGTCTTTCTCCCAGTGATGCGACACGCTCCCATAGGCAAGTATTGATGTTAACTTTTGCCCTGTTGTGCGCGGTGACGCCCAACTTCGCGTCGTCCAGTTGATCAATCGGCTGTCCCCGCATACTTCAGCTCGATTCCGACATCATTCATGTTTCACCATGCTCAGATCGAATCACTTGGCAATGCCCGACCAGTAACGTGACTCAAAATTAAGCTCAAATTACACACACCAGCCGAGCCCGAGACTGGAAAGACGCTCGGAAGCCAGCTGCTCTTTCGCCTTTGTGACCTCCTGCAGGATATCTTCCTCGCTAACAGTAGATTTTGACGCAGACGATGGAATTCCTGGGTTGGCTTCGCCAATCGAGGGTGCCCTTATTGGCCCCAGCTTGTCGATCTCTGACGGCTTGACGTTCATCACGAATGCAACGTGGTCGATGATGACACGGAACGCAGCCGAGGGATTCTTCAGTGCCTCATTGTAATTTACGTCGATTGCGCCCCAGAGTTTCCATCGTCGGTACGCTGTCGCCCACGTTCTAATGGTCGCAAAATTGGTCGCTCGCGCGGGCATCCACCCGGCCCCAGCCGCTGATCGCAATTTGTCGTCGAGACTTCGATGACTGGTGAAAGCGATGGCGCGCTGGCAAAGCTTCATGGGCTCTTCGGTGAGTTCATGCGTCTTGAACAGCACGGTTGGTTTCGCGTCAAGCGACCCAAGAGAATTCGCTTCGCTTTTGTACCAGAGCTCGGCGTCTCTGGAATTCATGCTAACGTGCGTCAGGTAGGCCCAATAAGACACGTGCGTGACCTCTAGGTGCAATTTTACCAACGGCTTTCACAAGCTTTTTGTTCCCAGTGCTGCCAGCCCATGGCATGCCCGCCAATATCATCACCAGCTGACACCCGTTATGCGGCGGCTCTGATGCCAGAGCACGCGCGCTCGAGGCGAGCAGCAGGACCAGAAGCCGTACATCCGGGGTCCGTTCCTGGAGTAAGCATCGTCCTCGAACAATTCCTCGTTTATTTATAAATGAATCCCTCATTGACATGGCGTGGTTTGAACCTCTTCCATGCCGCCAAGAATCGCGTCGCAGTGCCGCGCCGCGCCACAAGTGACATCGCAGCACTCGACTCATTGCGGAACTTCAGAAGAAGGCGACGTCGCTTGTCGCAGGCTAATCACTATTCTCTGATGCACACCGGTTTCATGTCCCACCATTCTCTCACCGTCTAATTTCACCCCTCTTTGCTCTACATACACTCCACTCATCCTTACACGGCACAGCCGCCTTTACACGGCACAAAAAGACCCGCTCAACCCCCAAGCCTCATACCCACCGAACGTACCGCGCTGAGAGCAACAATCTTCGCATTTCACGATTCGAAGAACGCCCCACCAGACCTTACCCGCACATTTACAGAGAACACGCCGTCGACCGCCACTCTTGCTTGATACGCCACCTCATCGTTCGTGTTCTTCGGACTTCACTTCCTCCTCCTCTTCTTCACTCTCTCCTTCTTCCTCAGTTTCTCCTTCTTCGTCCTCATCTGTTTCTTCTCCCTCCGGCACGTCTTTACTGAATTTGGCGGCGATGTCTTGAAATAGCCTGCGCCCGACGCCGGTCAAGCTCAAACACGTAAAAACGTCGCCGCAAACGAACGCGTTTTCGCCATCGAGGTAATCGACAAAGTTAAATTCGGGACCAAGGAGCGAGATGGCATGGTGAATTGCGGGAGAGCGTAGATACCTGTTATGACCAGCGTTATTCGAAGAACGCGCGCGTACGCACGCGACGGTCTCGGAAAGCGTCGCTTCCTTCATCGTGGCGCAGAATTGCAAAGTAATTTTGACGGTTCATAGAAGCTGAGATCTCTGTGGCTAGATTACCTGTACGAGTCTCAGCCTCAACGAGGAATCCGTCGGGCCAGGGGGGCCTTCGCTCTCGATCATAGCGCCGCGCTGGCCTGGTCGGACCGCCGGCAGCGTCCTTGAGTTCCGCCACTGCAATCGAGATTACCTAATGAGCTCAAAGATGGCGTGGCTGATACACATACTGGGTTGTCCAAGGATGGCACGCGGAGAACTACCAGAATTCGTCGACAAAAATATGCGTGTATCATCTCAGTTGGACGACTCCATGTATGGGAACGATTTTGGTGCCGTGCCTGGGATTTTCTATCCTAACCAAAATCGGCCTGTTTCAGCACGTGCTCGCACATACCATGATGAATGTCGGAATTACGGGGCACCTCAGCCGTTCCATTTGGCAAAACAGCTTGCGACGATAAACTACTACGAAACTACTCTTGACTTCCAGAAATTTCGGAATCATGACTTGGTTCCAGAGAATGACGGGTTGTATCCTTTCGAGAGTAAGCTTAAGAGCGGATCGCACTACAATAATTTCGGAAAGAAACCCATGTTCAGCACTTGCGAACTTGGCTCAGAATCAGGCAGCACATGGTCTACTGAGAAGTTGGGCCCACTCCTCAGCACGGGGGGGTACGATTGGTGGCAGATCGGCTGGGCGGATGTCTTTGAACTCAGATCCAAATTAATCGATCGGAATGACGGTATCTTGATACACGCAAATTCAATTGTCGTAACTGATGCCGTTGGCCGGCCTCTATCGTATCCCCCGATTCACGTGCACCACATCCACTTGGCAATGCAACCAGCAGTGCGCCCGAGACAAGCAGAGTACTTCTGTGGTTTAAACACTCCAAAGCCGTGCTACAACTGGAGCTGGGCGATGGAATGGCATGGAGACTATGAGTGTCGAGATGACGAAGGGGGAGTTGGATGCCTGTTTGAAGACTACCCAGAGGGTTATGCTCGTCATCTGACTGAGCCCATTGATTTGGAAGGTGAAATCAACGACGTCCGTCCTCGAGGATCTGCACCCATGGAATGGTACTTAAATGTTGGCGTTCTCTGGCAGTATAAAGACGATAGCGAAGCGTTCATTCAGCTGATATCTTCAGCCCTGTGGGCTGGGGTGCCTGGACGCCAGGACTTGTACAACCAGCAGACCTATGTTAATACCTTCCCTGCGCCCATAGACTTCGATAGTTTTGCATGGGGCAATATGAAGATGCCATTCAACGGGGAGCTGGTTCGAAACAAAATTCACTCCCACATGACGTCTTTCTACAAGATGGTGATGGTCGTTGGAGACGTCTCTCGAATCATCCCTGAGAGCACGCTAAGGCCATCCGCCTTTGTGGCAGATATTTCACCAAGCTGGCGGTTTTCCACGACCGCCCGTAATGTAGCCGACTATGGCCATAGCAGCAGCCAGGCCATGTTTCAGTCGTATTACGGCACCATTCTTGATGAGGAAAAGCTCGATTTGATTTGCGTCAGTGAATCCGACCTCGCGGAAGTAGACGGCTACATCTACGACCGCAAACCAATTACAAGATGTAAGAATTGGGTTTTTAATCAAGGGGATGATGTTTTTACTCTTGGATGGATGGTAAAAAAAACATTTAAGTTCTCCGTCGGTGAACCCGACAATTTTGATGGCACTATTATCTCTCGTACTGTCCCGCAGCATCTTGCAAACTTTTTGCAATTTGTTAGCCATGACAGAGATTCGCGAATTACGTGGATATTGCCGTATAGAAGCTATCGAGCTGCGAAGATGCCATGGTGGCTTTGGAGGAATCTATTTTGTACTGGTGGAGAAGACGGATACCCTTTTTTAATATTTCATCTTTATGGGTGGACGCTTCAATCCAAACCGGAAATGCACTTGGCGTATTTTTTGTTTGTCACACTTGTTCTATTCAGTCTGTGCTTCGGCATCCCTATTGCGGCTGTTGCCATGCCTATCTACATTGTCTTGAAGAAAAAGGCGGACTAGTCGCACATGCGACAACAGCTCGCCATTCACAGATTGTATCTTATCGCCAAAGGCGTTTAGTTTCCTCCCAATTCATGACCGACTACTTGAAGAAGAACCAGTACCGTCAAAACTACCAGCAACAATAGAACCACTTGAAGAAGAACCAGCACCATTAAAATTGCATTGTTGCCTAGACCAGCTATCATCTCACACCGAATTTAACTTAGGATAGTTGGAACACAAAGGATAGCACTGGTTCTGTGGGGTGCGAGCAAGTAACGAGGACCCACCTGCAGTGGGTGGCTTACGCGCATAATTGATATAGCGACGATACACGCCGGAAAAAGTACCCACGGGAGAGCGCTCACCCGCCGACGTTCCTGAAAACCTTCGAGACATGTTGTTATATACCCGTGAAAGACGGGGGTGGGGCGGGGGGCGGGGGGGGCGCACGTCTCTCTACCAGCGCGCGTCACGGTCAGAGCGGCCGAGGCTGTCCAACATTGTCAGCTTTTCCGGGTCAAGTCCGCCCGGGCCCCGGTCTTTTTCTTCCACGTGACGTAAATCCCCCAATTGTCGTCCTGCGCGGTGATAGCGGTCACGCGGCATTCTTTTACGACGCCGAGGAGCGTCGCGAGCAGCACTGGCACGTCGCCTTCCGCCACGTCGCGCCACTTCCGCGTGCGTTCGTCCGCCGGCGGGCGCCTTCTATGCTTGAATTGCTTCGGCGTAATGGCGGGTTGCGTCGCCATAGTGTGTCGCTAACTCGGCTTAGCGAGAGCTAGAAACGCCTATGAACGCCTATGAACGCCTATAAACGCCTATAAACGCTTAGGACGGCTTAGATATATCTACTGAGATATATCTAGCAGCACTTAGGACACGACGCAAGCATGGGCGAGACATGTTCGTAGACGGCGGCAGCAGCGACGAAGACGGCGCGTCCGAGGGCAGCGAAGGCTCCGCTGCTGCGGCGGTCGACGATTGGTTCGATGGTTCGAGCGAAAGCGACGGCGATAGCAGCGCCAGGAACGCGGGAGCGAGAG
>NW_008705633.1:38661-42982 GCF_000186865.1 Aureococcus anophagefferens
AGCAACGAGATTCACCGAAACACTTTCCCAGGAGTGACTGTTGTAAATCACATACTGGGCAAATCATTCAAGGCCACAATGGACTTGATCAGCGAATATATACCGCGAGAGCAGTGGAGCTCGATGTACTGGCATGCTAGCCCATCGTGCATTGAAGGTTCCACTGCCAACATGCAGAAGAGGAACGTGAAGGAGTTTGTAAAGCTCACACTATGGACCCTCAGTCTCATGAAGCAGTGCAGACCAGGAATGTGGACCCTGGAACAGATCCCTGTAATCGCTAGATACGTGATGTTGGAGACACCATATGCTGAAGTCTTGAACATGCGTGAATTCACAGCCCAGACGTCCGACAGGAAAAGACTCATCGCCTCTAAAAGAGACCTGAAACTGCAAAAGCTGTCAGCGGAGGAATACAAAGAAAAATTTATATCTCCGAAGAGGATGCTAATGGAAGCGTACGATCTCATGGACAAGGAGATTGAGCTAATACGTAATGGGCATAACTACGTAAGGTCAGCAGAAGAGCCGGCCTACACAATCACTGGTAATCCAATTCAGTATGGTCCGCAAGGACCCGACATGAAACCAGTGAAGACACCAGAGTTACTGAGAATGATGGATATTAAGAAGGGAGACTTTCAATTCCCAGATGACCTCAACGCAACGATGATGTTAAAATTATGTTGCCAGTGCATACCACCGTCGTTCTCAGAAGAGATGACAGTAGCAGTGCTAAACACGTGGCATGATGCTAATAAGAAAAATATACACAACCATTTCGAAGACATATTCCATGGATTCGGGGTCGAATCCGAAATTTTTGCGGGGGACCCGATGGCCATGAGAACGGGATGGGACGAGTTGAGGGACAATGTAGTTCCCGACATTGCAATGGTTATGGATCAGGACACTTGGCGCATAGGGAGAGTGGCGGAACATGACCATGAAAAGAAGAGAAAATTGGTATGTTTGGCGTATAACATGGCAGTTGCCTGGTATGACGAAGACGCAGTCTGCAAGCCAGACGGAAGGTTAAACACACGACACATGACAAAGGAAGACCTAGCAAAGGCTTCGGTCAAAGCACATACAATGCAAACTGAGTATGCTCAGGAGCCTTTGAATATGAGCGTGATAGACTTGCCTGACATCTGCAAGGATGTGCGTCCCAGACCAGACAGAAACCGTGAGGACCCCAAATACGTGCCATGGTCGCCCGCGTTTAAGAATGCTCGCGCGGGACTGAGACCGGGAAACCGGATGATGACCAGAGGGACCCCTTCATCAGAGAGGAGGATTCCGTATGAATTCGTGTTGATCACTCATGACTGGCCTCACCAGTACGATATCAACCTTCAGGATAATATAGATCGGCCAGCGATTGTGTTCGACCCTAGGCGAAGGGTGTTCGAGCGCTATAGCCTGGAAGAGATAGAGCAAAAGTTCCTGCCGTACGATCACAGCACAGCAGGGGAATTTATATATGAAGTTAACCCATCAGAAGGAACCGACATCTCCCCAGAAGGATGCCTAATTCCGCCGAACACTAAGGGAATATCTACAAGTAGTGCATGGCGAGAGCAGGTAGACCACCTACTGTTGGATAAGATAATGAATAATCGTAAACTGATGGCAAAACTAGGAGGCATGAGTCTCCCTGAGGATGGTGGCGCGGCCAATGATGGCGCGCCAGAAGGAGTATCCTTCCTGATGGGTATCAGTCATATGACTGGAGTACCCTTCTCCATCATGCACGACCCCACCATAGCTGACTTGTGGATGGTGTTGAGAGACATGTTCTTGACAATAAACCAGGGGCGTGTTAAAGGCAACAAGCTTACCAATATTAAAATTTCGATCGCCTCTAGAGATGGGAAAACCCGCTCTAGCGCAAAGGACTTAGGAACCGCTGTCATGACTTCAGGAGGGCCCAACGTGGACAGCCACGTACTGGTCTCAGAGCCTGAGAGGCGAATCGACACGTGGGGCCGGTTATGCGAAATCAATAGGCGAACCGGGATTACGCATGAACTAGGAGCAGGGGTTCGATGGACCATAACCTTCTATTCAGATTTCAGGAACAGGTTCAGTCAAAACACAGCAGTTCAGTTGATGGACTCCGTCACTGACGGAACCTTGTGGAGTGCTGACCAGCATCCACAGAAAGATACTGAGGCTGAGGGAGCAGCTGCGAACTCAACCGAAACAACCGCGGAGGCCGAAGTTTGGCCACCGTGGAAAAACGCCGACAGGGATGAGCGAGGGCTACCGTTGCCTGACCAACCCAAAGACTTAGGCGTCGACGATCAGTGGCGAGTAAAACCTGCTACGGATCAAGAATTAATTGACACCATGAAAAGGATTGGTGTGACAGATAACCCAGTGCTCGGGGACTCCATGAAGCAGCACTTCAAAGAGATGATAGCGTACTGTTGGGGTATGTTTGATAAAACCCTTAGACCGGTAGACTCAGACCCGGTTGGGATTCAGTTCTTAGACCCCCGACAGCAGCCTATTAAACTACAGCCATACAGACTCAATGCCCCTAAACTAGCCTTCTTGAAAGACACAATTCAGGAATGGATACGAGATGGAAGATCCAGCGTCGAGGGCGGTGGCTGTCTGATTGTTGGTTACTGTATATTTGGCCGGACAGGGAGGAGGCAACAGGTCTCGTGGAAGACGTGGTCTCCAGTCCGGCCCCCTTGTTCCATATTTAAAAAAAAGGAAAATTACTTTCCTCATTATGTTGCAGAAGTATGGCTGAGGTGGCTGCGCCCAAGCCAGGCAAGAAAAATTCGTCGCACGTGAAATGGGCTTCCGTTTTGTTCTCAAGGTCGACGAGAAGAGTCACCTGGGTCCGAAGTTTTACGGTGGCGAAAAATTTACACGAATTTTCAAGATTCTCGGACCCTGAGAAGGACTTCGGCGATGGCCGGTTCGCCACATTCTCCTTTTTTGTGGACATTTTCCGGTGCACACACGTCGATCTTCGCGTAGAGGTCGTTTGGCTTTGGACGAGAGATGCGTTGGTGCAATATTTTGGCAGTGCTAAGAAGCACGACAATTGGAAATATCAGTAGTAAAGTGGGCGGAGAAAATCCGCAGTCCCTGTGTTGGCAAAATTATTGACACAAATTTGGATGGACGCCGTTATATAAGCCATTCAGTGAACGAGTCTTCGACTCGTGGGCACCGACAACGGTAACTCATACAGCCCCGATTCCTTTTGTGAAGGTTGCAGCCGCGGATGTCACTGGATTTGAGTTGGCCGAGTGATTCGTAGTACGCCAAGGCTTCCGAGTAGGTGAGTGACTTATCACGAGCCCTCGCTTTCGCAACGCACACGTGAACATCGTTTTCGACCAAACGAGGCTCATCAGTTACCACAGCACCCATTATCATCCACGTATAACAGCACAAAATTTAATCTGGGGGCGCCAGATGATCCTAATTAAGCAAAGATATCGAGATTGATATATCTCGCTCGTAAAAAAGGGTGATCAAATCGCTAGCACGAGCAATGGTTAAAGATAACGATGTTAGCCCCAAATTGATGAAAAAGCGTTGGCTGAGAAGTTTAAAGAATTAATAGACCTGATGCCCCACCTATTTATTCGAATAAGAACGAGGGATCTACTGGATATACATAGCCCCCTATATTCCCAACCCCGAGTAGCCCCGAGTAGCCCCGAGTAGCCCCAATATAGGTTCAACATCGGCCTATAGTACGACAGTGATGTGAAGGATGTAATAGTGAAGAAAAATGTGATTACAGTAGGTTTTGATGTGGAGAATTTTTTTGAATGACCAATGCATTCAGGGGTTCTCCTCCCAGTAGTATAAGGGTATATAAAGCACATAAAAAAAGCACAGTGAAGTTAGTTTAATAGTTGAAGTCAAGGTGAAGGCAAGTTGAAGGTTATATCGTATGGTATCCGCCCCGTATCCCCCGCCGATTTACCCCCGCACGGGGGATAAACAAGGCCATGTAGAGAACGAAATATATATTATCCAAGAATCCAATCCGCTGATCCCATTGGTCGGACGAGATTTCAGACGTCTGAGTTTCGAGCATGGTCCAACGATCTCTGACGCTGCGTTGGGCATATTATGGTTCACAGGGGAAGAAAACGAGAGTAGTTCGCAGTAGGAACTCGGGGTCAGAGATCCTGAAACTTCAGTCCGTCTCGTGGGGGAACACGCAGAAGCTGAGATCTCTGTTCCCCGCCCCCCAGCGCCGCGCGACGCGCCCACCGTGGCGTGTTCGACTTCTGCTGCCTCTCGCTCGACATGGAGTGACTTTTCGAGACCGCCG
>NW_008705634.1:0-1250 GCF_000186865.1 Aureococcus anophagefferens
GCGACACGACCCGGACGTCGACGCCATCTACCGCCTCGGGCCCCGCGCGGCGCTGCCGCTGCCCTTCGACTTCCCCTCGAGCACGGCCGCGGCGTCGTCCTCGACGGCGGCGCCGTCTGCCCCTTCAACGCCCAGGCGACCTTGTTCGACCGGGCCGCCTTCTGGGCGCTGCTCCTGCCCGCGTCCGTCCACGGCCGCGTCGCCGACATCTGGCGCGGCTTCGTCGCGCAGCGCGTGCTCCGGGCCGCGGGGCTCCGGCTCGCGTTCCTGCCGCCGGGCGTGACCCAGCTCCGCAACGACCACGACGCCCTCGCCGACTACATGAGCGAGCGGCCCTTGTACGAGAAGGCCGACGCCGTCGTCCGCGTGCTCGACGGCGTCGCGCCGCACCGGCCGGGCGGCTCCGTCGCGCGCGCGGTCGAGGACGCCTACGTCGCCCTCTACGAGCACGGCCTCGTCGCCCTCGACGACGTCGCCTACGCCCAGCTCTGGCTCGCGGACCTCTACGCCGTCGGCCTCGCGCTCCCGAAGCTCCGGCGCCACAAGGCACGGCACCGGCCGGTGGGCGCGAGGGGAGCTTAGTCCGCGGCGGCGCGGGGCTCAGGTCGACGGAACCGGCCGGTGGGCGCGCGCGAGCCTCGGGCCGACCTCGGAGCGCCTCGATTGCTCAGAAGGTCGTCTCGGAGGGCACGGGGGCGTAGACGCCAAAGTCCGGCGCGGCCCGCGGCGGCAGGAGCGCGTCGCCGACGTAGCGCGGCGACGGCGAGGAGGTGGACGCCCGGCCAGACGAGCACGGACCATCGCGCGAACATGGAAGGGACGAGCGCGACGTAGAGGAGCGCCTTCGCGACACTTTCGGAGAAAAACACCTCCTGGGTAATCATGCGCCTGAACATCACGACAGAAAACGGGAGCGACGAATTGACCTTCCCCAGGAACGCGCTCGACGTCGCGCCGAGCTCGAGCACGAACACGACGCACGCAGCGAGGAGCGCATAGACGCACGTGGCGCTTTCCCAGTGAAGAGTAGACCCGAGGGGCAAGGAGTACCGTCCGAGGGCGCAGCCCGAGGCCGGTGCGACGCAGCCTCGAGCGGTCTACTCTGAGTGGAGTCACCCTTCCGCCTCCTGCATTCTGCTGGTCATGTTTTCTCTCTGCCGTCGCTCTGTGAGGCGTCGTCGAAGTAGGGGTCGACCCCCCTTATTTTAAATCTTAACTCTAGTTATTCGTGATATATATCATTCCGGCGT
>NW_008705634.1:4281-9427 GCF_000186865.1 Aureococcus anophagefferens
GCCTGGCGGGGGGGCTCGAGGCCACGTCGCCAAGAAATCTTGAAGAGACGCAGCCGCTCTAGCGGGGCTATCCCATTTGAATCTCCCCACCTTAATCCCCCCGCCTAGTTTATCCACGTGCGGGGGGGATTAAGGTGGGGAGATTCAAATGGGATAGCGGGGTTATGCCCCCCGAAGAAAAAAACGCCATTTTTGTGCTATTTTACACAACTAATCAACTAAACAATCTTAGTTGTTATAACCCAGTATATGGGCGTTGATTTTTTTGTAAATCTACTAACGGGGAGTAACCAGCAGGCTATGACTGAGGCTCACCAGATTCCACAGCCTATCCGCCTCGCCTGGCGCCACGGCCTCTCGAATGTTCGTTCTTTAACATATCCCGCCGGCGGGATATGTTACATTCAACTTGCCAGGCTATGATATCCCAGCACAAAAACGCTTCAAGCATCTGCTGACGATGGCCTTCTGCCTTTGCAAGAACCTCCTGGCGCACATCGTCCTTCGTGCTACGCGCGCGGATATAGCAGAATTTTCCTCCTGAGCTCCCCCTATTTGCCAAACTACCTAGAGAGATAGAGAGTTTTGTATCTCCCTAGTGCCAGTGGCTCGCTGGTACAGAGCCACTCAATATCCTTCCCCCTTCTTAATACTTTCTAACCCTGTTATAGTTGCTTCCCGCACTGTAATAGACGGAGAGTCTCAGGCTTCCTGGACCTAGTGAGGCAGATCCTCTGCCCGTTGGCAGCTAGTGATTCTCTACAAGTAAAGTGCGCTGATCAGCGCTTGATGCATCACTCTAATAAAGGGGTTTAAGTACGCCATATGCCTGACCTGGGATTGGCGGTCGTCGCAGGCCCAGCCAGGCCATAATCGGCGAGATTGCCGATGTCGCTTTACGCGTGGGTTAACGCCCCGCCGAGGCGCGTGGACGCTCCCTAAACCCCCCGGAGGCGTGCGGAAGGCGCGTGGGACGGGTGGTATGAGTTTCGTGCTCGGAGTCGTCGTCGCCGGCCGCGGCCGCGCGGTGGTCGCGGATGGTCGTCGGGCCCGGGCCGGCCGTAGGGCTGGCCGCTGCCGTAGCCCTTCGGCACCGGCCCCCCGGGCGACCCCACGGACGCGTCGGGCAGCTTGATGGGGTCCCGCACGACGACGTCGATGAGCTTGGCGGTGCTCGAGCTGCTCCTCGACGAGCACGCCGTAAAGGAGCCGGATGGCCGCCGCCACGGGCCCGTGTTGGCGGTTGTGCTACTCGAGCTCGGGACCACACATCATGCCAAGGGCCTCGACCGTTCTGGGCGCGGCGCCGCACCCACGAGGCCGCTGCACAGCTGCGCCACCGACGACCGTGTGCCCAGAGAGACCGTTTCGACGCCCAGAGCGGCCCGTGCAACCGTGTTCGCGGCGTCACACGATGGCCTGCGGATCGGACAGCCACGCGGCAGCTTGCGCGCGTGGCACAGGCGCAAGACGCAGCGCTTTCGGCCACCGAGGGGCGCCGCAGCGTGTCGAGGCAGCCCGTCGTTGGAAAAAAGATGGCTAAAAATCCATCAAGATGCCGAAGCGACGACAAACTTTGAAGAAAACCTCGCCACTTTGAGCCCTAGGTTCACGCCGACACCCCTGGGTTAACTTCCCGGGGGCCGGGCACGTCCCGGGGCACTCCGGCAGGAAAGGCGGCGGTACCGGGGCCGTACCGCAGCTCGTCGGCCGTTATTTAAATTTTTTTATATTTTCGGCCCCGCGCGCACGCGCGCGCTTCCGCGAGGTCGTCTTACACGGTCCAAAGGACGTCGAAAATGAATTCGGGACGTCGGATTTGTCTTTAGGTGTACGGGGAGCGACCCCATTCGTCGCGGAACGCGACATCGGAAATTTTGGCCTGGCTGGGCCTGCGACGACCGTTGGTCGTACGACGCGGCGGCGGCGGCGGCGGCGGCGACGGCGGCGGCGGCGGCGACCGACCGGCCCAGAAAGTCGGCCCAGAAAGTCGGTGCCAGGAACTCGCCGGGGGCCAAGGGGAAGTCGCCCGACACCTCCCCGAGTACGCCCAAGTAGGATTTAATCAGTTTACCACCCTGTAGCTCGAGCTCACTCGAGGACTACTTCAAATTCAAGCCCAGCGGCCTTTACCCCGACTCCGACGAAGAGTAGGCAGCTCAGGCCACGGGAGTGTCGCCCCATGTAAGCGGGGCCCCACGCACGTGGTGCGCTACCACGCTCCTTCTCTAAGAAAAAACAACAAAAATTTGAAGGTGAGGTCCGTCTTGGTATTAATTATGGGAAGACGCGTCGATATGATGGGACATTAAATTCCAGGTAATGATGGTCAAAAATGGTGGACGGTGAGGTCCCTTTTGATATTTTGTTTTGAAGTGAGGTCCATTTCGACATTATTTTGGAAGGCGGGGTCCATATTGATATTAAGGTCTCTTGGTGAGGTCCTTCTTGGTTTTGATCCTATATATATATACTATTTATTACTCCTTGGCGACAATGGGCTGCCCGCGGCGCCTGTTCGCGGCCGCGGCCCTGTGGCTGGTGACGTCGTCCCAGCGCGCGCGGCCGCGCCGCGACCTCGGCGCGTCGAGCGCCGCGACGTCCGGTCAGCGCTACAAACCGCAGCGCGTGGCGACCTACGCCGGGCCGCGCCTCGGCGACACGGTGAACCGGAGCGCGTCGCCGCTGCCGCGGCCCTGGTCGGCCTGCGAGCGCTGCGGCGTCGTGACGACGATCAATCCGCCGAGCGAGGCGATCCTGCGCGTGGGCAACGCGTCGGGCTGGTGCCTCGTCGTCGTCGGCGACCGGAAGACCGCCGACGGCCCTTACGAGGCGCTCGCGGCCGCGGCGCCGGCGACCGTCGCGTACCTGAGCGCCGCGGCGCAGGAGACCCTGCCCTACGGCCTCGCGAGCGCGACGCCCTGGGACCACTTCGCGCGCAAGAACCTGGGCTACCTCTACGCCATCCACGCGGGCGCGGCGACGATCTTTGACTTCGACGACGACAACGTGCTCCTCGGCGCGCCGCCGGCCTCGGCCGGTGCGGCGGCGCGGGCGTCGGACCCGCGCCTCGCGGCGCCCGACGCGCCCGACGCCGGGAGCGCCTTCTTCAACGCCTACGCGGCGTCGTTCGGCGCGGAGAAGGCGTGGCCCCGGGGATTACCGTTGGACGCGATCAACGGCCCCGCGGCCGCGGCCGCGGCCGACGACCCGCGCGCGGCCGACGACGTCGTCGTCGCCCAGCTCCTCGCGAACCACGACCCGGACGTCGACGCCATCTACCGCCTCGGGCCCCGCGCGGCGCTGCCGCTGCCCTTCGACTTCCCCTCGTCCCACGGCCGCGGCGTCGTCCTCGACGGCGGCGCCGTCTGCCCCTTCAACGCCCAGGCGACCTTGTTCGACCGGGCCGCCTTCTGGGCGCTGCTCCTGCCCGCGTCCGTCCACGGCCGCGTCGCCGACATCTGGCGCGGCTTCGTCGCGCAGCGCGTGCTCCGGGCCGCGGGGCTCCGGCTCGCGTTCCTGCCGCCGGGCGTGACCCAGCTCCGCAACGACCACGACGCCCTCGCCGACTACATGAGCGAGCGGCCCTTGTACGAGAAGGCCGACGCCGTCGTCCGCGTGCTCGACGGCGTCGCGCCGCACCGGCCGGGCGGCTCCGTCGCGCGCGCGGTCGAGGACGCCTACGTCGCCCTCTACGAGCACGGCCTCGTCGCCCTCGACGACGTCGCCTACGCCCAGCTCTGGCTCGCGGACCTCTACGCCGTCGGCCTCGCGCTCCCGAAGCTCCGGCGCCACAAGGCCCGGACGCCGGGCGCGACGACGGCGGCGGCGCGTGCGCCCTCGAGGCCGTCTCCGAGCTCTACCGCGGCGGCGACGGCGACACCGCCTGCGCGGCAGTAGCCTGCGTAGATGAAGGGTGCCTCGTGCACGTCCGCCGCTGGCACCTGACGCGCCTCCCCTAAACACGCCCGGCACTATGGTACGCCGCTTGTCAGGGCGCGCCGCACGCGCGCGGGCTAAGGTCGACGGCACCGGCCGGTGGGCGCGAGGGGAGCTTAGTCCGCGGCGGCGCGGGGCTCAGGTCGACGGAACCGGCCGGTGGGCGCGCGCGAGCCTCGGGCCGACCTCGGAGCGCCTCGATTGCTCAGAAGGTCGTCTCGGAGGGCACGGGGGCGTAGACGCCAAAGTCCGGCGCGGCCCGCGGCGGCAGGAGCGCGTCGCCGACGTAGAGCGCGGCGACGGCGAGGAGGTGGACGCCCGGCCAGACGAGCACGGACCATCGCGCGAACATGGAAGGGACGAGCGCGACGTAGAGGAGCGCCTTCGCGACACTTTCGGAGAAAAACACCTCCTGGGTAATCATGCGCCTGAACATCACGACAGAAAACGGGAGCGACGAATTGACCTTCCCCAGGAACGCGCTCGACGTCGCGCCGAGCTCGAGCACGAACACGACGCACGCAGCGAGGAGCGCATAGACGCACGTGGCGCTTTCCCAGTGAAGAGTAGACCCGAGGGGCAAGGAGTACCGTCCGAGGGCGCAGCCCGAGGCCGGTGCGACGCAGCCTCGAGCGGTCTACTCTGAGTGGAGTCACCCTTCCGCCTCCTGCATTCTGCTGGTCATGTTTTCTCTCTGCCGTCGCTCTGTGAGGCGTCGTCGAAGTAGGGGCCCATCGTCGACCCCCCTTATTTTAAATCTTAACTCTAGTTATTCGTGATATATATCATTCCGGCGTTGTGTTAAACGCATACGTATGCGGGATCGAGTGGCTGTCGGAGCTCGGAAGCGCTCTGACAGCCGGTCCCCAACCCACCCCGCACCTGGGTCACGTCACAAGCCGACTCAAAGCAATTTCAGCCATGGATTCCAATGCAGGGACTTATCGTACCGGAGCCATGAAGAGCAGCGCAGACCACGCACGTCTCGCTCTTCTTCTCTCCCATCCGCCCAATGTCACCAAGTACTACAAGGATTGCACACCTAGCAGTGACCTCGTGGAATCGATCAACGCTACGATGCCGGAGCAAATTAAGAGGTCAGATGTGGACTTGGATCGACTTGCTTCAGGTCTTGCTTCGGAGCTGGATAAAGAGTTCGCGAATGACGATGATGGCATGGATGGGATGAATGCTCTCATGGATGATT
>NW_008705634.1:31852-44179 GCF_000186865.1 Aureococcus anophagefferens
GATTTAGCCGTGCCGGCGTCAACGGCCTCGGCACGCCGCTCGAGCAGTGTAGCCGCCTCGTGAACCTCGAGGAACTCTATCTCGAGATCTGGCGCCACCAGCCCCAGGTCATGACCTCGTCGACGGCCGGTCAAAGCCAGTCTCATTCAAACCCCAGTAAATATGAGGGAAGTCACACAAGTACTAGTAAGGCGAGGCGATATCCCGCCGGCGGGATATGGTGCCGGCCCGGCGTTAGCAGTCCAAAGCCCGGCGAGCCTCATCGATGAGGCCGATGTGGCCCGCGGCGACGGAGGCGCGCCCACAGATCTCCGCTTTACACATCTGCTTGAGGAGCCCCTGGACATTCCAGACGCAGGGGTCGACCTGGACGGGCTTCCAGCGTGGGTCGGCGTCGGCGTTCTGGTAGAAGAACCAGTAGATGAAGCCCTGCATGCGCGCGTCGAACTTGTAGTGGAACGGGCCCCAGCCCGCACCGTTCCAGCCCGTCTCCCTGCTGACCTACGAGCGCCAGGCCGTCTCGCCGCGCGCAGGGCGGGAGGGAGGAGACGAGAAAAAAGCGCTCGTTCGAGACGACGCGGGGGGACGCGCGTTTGACGTCGAGATCGCCGACAGGAGCGCGTCCTGGAGCTCGGCGCTGGGCGGGAAGGCTACAAAGGCGCCGTTTGCCGCTGAGTGCGCGCCCCGCGTCGTGATCACGTGCCCCTGGGCCGCGCAGTCAAAGATGGGCCAAAGGTCACGGACGTCGTTGACGTCAAAGTCGTTGTCGACGACGATGAGGGCGTCGTAGTCGGCGAAACCGTAGGCGGCGAGTTTCATGAACTCGCGGGCACCGCAGCAACCGCCGCTCTCCAGGGGAACGTCGGGGCTGAGATTTGGCGGCGTGATCCACTCCGAGATGTGCACGTCGACGCCGCCGGCCGCGAGGCGCTTCACGACCGAGCCATTGATCCGCTTCAACTGCAGGTCGCGTCGCGGCACGACGAAGATGACGTCGACGCCCGCGCGTCTCCCGAGCGCGGCGAGCTTGAGGCGGTGGTGTTCGTAAACGCCAAAAACTCAGACAGAAGAAAAAAATCATAGATGAATAGAAACGGCAGTACGGGGCATCCCGGAGATGCCGCTGAGCGGCTGTTCATCGACGACAATATCGAAAAACTTCGACTTCTTCAGCGTGGTAACAATATTATGGGGAATTACTATGTTGGAACCAGTCTGGTGAACAGATTCAAGAATGCTGACATTATGTCAGTCACAGCACCCTGTCAAGGAGACAAGGACGGAGTGTGCTACGAGAAGAAAATTGAATTTCAGTTAACAAACCCAGGTGGTAACTTTGAAAGAGCGGACATTTCCTCGGTGACTGCCTTGAAGTAGGCGGCTCTCATGTTCGCATTTTCCTTCAATAATAAGTTATTGAGATCTCCGATCTTTTCCCTGTGAATGAACGGTTTGAGCGGCCCAAGATTGAGCGGACCGTATAAGATTAATCTTCCATCCAATCGTGAACGGTTGTCCCAAATTGTATCGGCGCCCCAAATTTCTAGTACTGCCGTAAATGCAATTCTCGAGCGTGGGGCCGGGCGAGGGATTTCTACCAGCGTGCTTGTTGCCTCTATCACTTCTGGTCCTGCTGCTTGCCTCGAGCGCGCGTGCTCTAGCATCAGAGCCGCCGCGTAACGAATGTCAGCTGGTGGTGATATTGGCGGGCATGCCACGGGCTGGCAGCACATGGGAACAAAAGCTCGTGAAAGCTGCGTTGGTAAAATTGCACCTGGAGGTCGCGCACGTGTCTTATTGGGACTACCCGAAGCACGTTAGCATGAATTCCAGAGACGCCGAGCTGTGGTACAACAGCGAAGCGAATTCTCTGAGTCGGTTGACGCGAAACTCAACCGTGCTGTTCAAGACGCATGAATTCACCGAAGAGCCCATGAAGCTTTGCCAGCGCGCTATCGCTTTCACCAGTCACCGATGTCTCGACGACGAATTGCGATCAGCGGCTGGGGCCGGGTGGATGCCCGCGCGAGCGGCCAATTTCGCGAATGCCGTTAGAACGTGGGCGACAGCGTACCGACGATGGAAACTCTGGGGCGCAATCGACATAAACTACGATGAGGCGCTGAAGAATCCCTCGGCTGCGTTCCGTATCATCATCGACCACGTCGCATTCGCGATGAACGTCAAGCCGTCGGAGATCGACAAGCTGGGGCCAATAAGGGCGCCCTCGATGGGCGAAGCCAACCCAGGAATTCCATCGTCTGCGTCGAAATCTACTGTTAGCGAGGAAGACTTTCAGCGGGAAGTCACAAAGGCGAAAGAGCAGCTGGCTTCCGAGCGTCTTTCCAGTCTCGGGCTCGGCTGGTGTGTGTGATTTAAGCTTAATTTTGAGTCATGTTACTGGTCGGGCATTGCCCAGTGAACTACGAACGTTGAAGCCCACGATAAGGGAGAGTGCAGTGTCATCTCCATAGTGTGACGTCGCGAGAATAGGGAGCAGGGCAGAATTTCTCTTCACTCAACCTCCGAGTCCGAGTCAAGCTTACTGATCATCCTCCCTTCATTCCTCTCAGTGGGATGTCAGTCTCTATCATATCCCGCCGGCGGGATATGCTAAACGCCGCTTCAACTTGAGCAGATTTACGCGCTCGCAAGCTTGTCATTCTTAGTCCCCTTATGCAGCCTGAGTCAACAGCAGCGTCGCACCGACTGTGTGGTTCGCGAACTGTATAACGCGCGCTGGCAGAATACCACAGGCCTTGTAAGGGGATTTAGCTAGGCCAGCCCTTAAGAAAACGGGCACTTGAAGTTTAAACTACGCTTTCTTGCGCTCTCTCTCTCTCTCAGAGAGCCTAGCGCCGCGGGTCCACGCCCAACTTCTCCGCCGCCTTGAGGAACGGCTTCCCGTGTTCGACGTCGCGGACAAGGCGCGCCATCGTCTTCTCGAAGGACGAGCGCGGCGTCGACGAGCGCGCGCGCCGAGAATATCCTGGAGCCGCGCCGCATACTCGTCCACGTCTCGGACGCTGAGCGCCTCGAGGATCGCCACGGACCGCGCGTTGGGCCGCGCGCCGATGATCGACGCTCCAGGTGAGGTCGTCGACGCCTAGCGCCTCGAGCGGGCCGCGCGGGAGCTCGTCGTCCAGGAGCGTGCCCTCGATCGAAGATTACCGCAGCGATTCCAACCTTGTCCGGTCTCGGCGCCGGCGCGGCTGCCTCTTGTCGTCGTCCCAAACTTGGACGCGCGTCCGTCGTCGTGCTGCGTCGCCGTAATGGAGCTCACTTCAGACGGCTGCGACATCGCAACTGCTGCCGCCCGGAAGTAAACAAATAAATAAATCAAACTAAATACACCCAGAATCTGCGTTCAATAGACTCATAGTTTCCGTCCACGTGGCCTTTCGTATTAACATATCCCGCTTCGAGCACGCTGAGCAGAAGGTAAAAAGAAAATAGCTATACGGATTTTGTGTGCTGCGCAATGCTCGCAGGGGCAGCTGCGAGAGTTACGTGGACTGACCTACTGGCGTTAGCGCCAGGGAGGGAGGATCTCAGTACTTTGGGATAGGAAAGGAAAAAGGAAGAGAGCCTCCTCAGTGGGGAAAGGCCAGTAGACTGAGCCTATCGTCCCTGGGGTAGAAGGAGGAGAGTAGACCTTGAGGGTAAGTTGAACATGTCGTCGATTTTGGCCTTGACGTCCATGGTTATGCACCTGAACTTTATTGATTAGGTCTGCTTGCATTAGTATGAATTAAGGAAGGGAAGGGAAACTAGCAGGATGCGCAGTAGGAGCGCACAATATGTTTCCGGTAACGAGTCAGTGAGTTTAGACCACCTATCATCATCCAGCTAAATAAAACTGCTGGCTGTGGTGGTCCTCTCCCAGCTCGCCGCTTCCCCGGGGTCCGGGGTGGCGCGGCTTATTTTTTGGCCCGCCCATCACCCTCCTTCGGCACAAATGAAGCACCCGCCCTGCCCTACCCTCCTCCGTGCCTGCTGAGGTGGCTGCGCCATCCAAGCGCGGTCCGTCGGCCTTCATTCTGGAACCCCCTTGAAGGGAGAGTTTACTCTGCTTCCTTTAGCTAAAGGCAAGTGGACTCAAGTGGACGAAAACTCATCGACAAACTTGGGGTCGTTGATTTGTAGAGCCAGGGCCGGTGATATCAAAGAAGTCTCGGGTGCGCTTCGGGTCGGCGCTGTTGCCCCAGCCGTCTGGGATGTCGACGACGGTTTTCCGCAGCGGTCGGCGCGTTCGGGATAGACGTCGTGAATGCAATTCCTCGAGCGGCTGACCCTGACGATCGAAGAACAGCGTCAGGTGTGAGATTGGCCGCGAAACATCTTTACTCGCGCGCAGTACGAAAGGTCTTCGAATTCCAATTTAGGCGATAAGACATGTTGCTGCTGCTCTTGCGACTCACCTTGGCGGGATCGCGCGTCCTCGTGCGAAAAACGCATTTCAGCGCGACGCATCGTGTCTTGTTCGTGGCCGGGCTCGAGGGAAGCGGACATCACGCGTGGCCGTCCGTTTTGAAGAGGAGCTGTCCCGCGGGACTTTGCGGCTTCGACGTGACCGCGTCTCTCGCGCTCTTCAGCGGGGTCCGGGGTCCCTCCGGCTGGACGCCGATCGGAGGCGCGTTCGCGCGCGACCCGGACCGGAGGCGCGGCAATGTGGGAGCGGTCGTCGCGGCGATGCGAACGGCCGCGCGGACGGAAGCGCCGAGGTTGCTCGCGCTCAACGCGCTCGGCGGCGGCGCGGGACATTGCGAAAACGGGACCTGTAGCGGCATGATGAGCTATCCTAACTTTCAGGGCCCGGGCCGTCCCCTACAATACCCTGATCTCTACTGGCTGGCGCGATGGGCGGAAGAGGCGGGCGCGGACCTGCGGATCGTAGTGACGACCCGAAACGCGCAGGACACGCTCGCGTCCACGACCGTTCACCGCAGGTTCGGGTTCTTGGGAGGAGCAGGCAGCGGTGCTGACGAACGCGGTGTCGGCCCTGCGGCAGCAGCTCGACGTCATCGACCCGCGCTTCTTCGCGTGCGCAGCCTTGGAGAGCCTGGAGTTCTCCGCGTCGCTCGCGTCCCTCGTTCATCCGAGTCTCGCGATCGGAGCGACCTTTGCAGTGCGAGCGCCGCCACCCCGACAACGACTCGATGAGAATGCAACGACGCAGCGGCTCGCTGTGGCCACGGCTGCGCTCGTCGACGCGTGCCGCGCCTCGCCGCTCGTCGCGAGCGACGCTCCTCGCGTCTCGGAGCAAATCGCGCGGCTGAACACCTTCATTCCGCGACGGGTGGCGACGTGTTTTGTGATCCAGCAGACCTTTGACTGGGATCGTCTCGGTTCGCAGCTCATCAAGGCGCTCAACGCCGCGTCGGCCGCGTCCCGACTCGGGTGCGCGTTTTTCCCGCGCGGATTCGTCGAGGGTCACATGTCCGCCGCCGACGTCGCGGAGGCCGAAACACATTTCTTCTGGAACCGACGCGAAAAGGGTTGCGTTAACGTCGCATCTGTCGCGGAGCGACGCATGCGAAACGCGTCGTCGCTTGGCTGCGTCGATTTGAGGGCGTGCCAGCGGCGCCTCGAGTGCGCCACCGACGCGCCGCATCTCGCGGGTGTTCGCCTCGACATGCACGAGCTCCCGAATCGCGGCGCGAGCCCATATTGGGACTCGTGGGTGCTCGTGGACGCGCGCGGCGTGACGATCGACCTCCCCCCGACGTGCGACGTGAGCGCGCGGCCCGCGTGCATGAGAGAAGACGCGCGCCCGCTACCATTCTGGTCGAAATCAAGCGAAGCCTCGCGCTTTGCCCTCGATCGCGTCGCCTCGCTGCGTCTACAGACGAGTCGGCTTCCGTCGGCGGCGGCGCTCGGCGACCCCGCGACGGTCGTCGTCGCTGTCCACGTCAGACGCGGAGACCTGTGCACGTCGCTCGGCAAAAGTGTGTACGGGCGCTACGTGCCCGATGCGTACTATCACGTCCTTCTTGACGCTATTGCGTCGGCTCTCGCGCGCACGTCCTCCGAGAGCGTCCGCTTCGAGATCTTCACGGACGGCCACGACGACCACGCGGCCACCGAGGCCGCGTGGGGGCGAGCAAATCCGTCCCTCGAGATTGTATGGCACGTAGGTGGATCGCCCATCGAAGCGATCGACGCTATGATGGACGCGGACGTGCTGCTCGTCTCTTCGAGCAGCTTGGTCCAGGCCGCGGCCTCGTACAGCCTCGGCGTGCTCGTCGACGTGGGCATGCAGAGTGGAATCGCTGTGACGACCCAGCTCGGACGTCGCTCCGTGCCTGTCCACCGGGAATTCCCCTCCGCAGAAGGCCCGCGCGTGATTCAGGGCGCCCCGGCGCCCCCGCGCTGCACCTGCCGCGCCGCGAATCAGAGCTCCTTCCTCGTCGAAGCGCTCTGCGCGGATGAGCTGCGGCGACTCGGGGGACACGCGTTTTGCGCTGAAGCTCGCAAAATCGTCGCGCGCGGAGCGCCTTCTTACGCCGAACCGGGGCGGGACATCTTCTGCTGGCCGGAAAGAGACGTTCACGACGGTACGTGGGCCGACGAAGTCGCGAAGCGAGTCGAGGAGGTGCTCGCGCTCAAGAGCTCGCTGCAACGCGACGGCCGCTGGAAGTCTATTTGGACGACGATGGTCGAATCGGGCTATTTTCCGCGATCGAAAAACTTGATCTCGGGGGTTTTATGACCTTTGCCAACAAACTGGTGATCTGAACGGCCCAGTAGGGTAGCCTGGCTGTTTCGTGACTGAAAATCGACGGCTCCGGACGCGACTCCTTCGCCTGGTCCTTGCCTGGCGCCCGGGCCTGTCGCCAAACGGCCTAAGAAAGCAGTCGGGCAGTTTTCAAAAAAGCGAAAACCAGCCGCCCTCGACGGGTCCCGACCGGTCGAAAGATAAATACAAAAACGCTCGAGTCGAGCGCGCCACCATGGCAAGAACGAGCCTGTCACTGCCGTAAAATCTTGGGTGGGTTAGTGTTGAATTCAAGTGTGGGTAACACACTCAGCCCCACCACCCATCTGTAATCGACACACACCCTGTGTCCTTTCGAGGTAAGACCTGTACCATCCGGCCAGCCCCAGCAGCAATCGGTGTAGAGTTCGAAGTCTTTCATCTCGCACTTGATGCAGGACCACGACACGTGTTTTCTATCGAGTGAGTCGTCGGACTCGTAGTCAGCATTTTCCTCGTCGAGTTCGTGTTCGTCCCACTCTTCGTGTAGCATCGCCTTCAGACTGCCGAACGTCTTCAGGGATAGGCGCCCCTGGAGCGCGGATGCAGCATCACACAAGGCGTGCGAGGTGAGCTGCTTGCGTCTGTCTTTGCTACTACTGCGTAGATATCTAGCCCGGCTGCTAGACCTTATTGGAAGACCAAAATGGACGGAAACCCTGGAGTGAGGGATGAGTGAGGGCCCTAATCCGTACGTATCATCCGGGATATGTTCGTCTATCTTGTCCCAACTTATGAGCATTAGCATATTCCTGTATTGACGACCACATTATTTCATTATTTCCTCCGTCAATTTCTCAATCAACCAGCTCGGTACCGGAAACATATTATTGAATCCTGTTGCTCAGATCAGCTGCTTGTACCTGACGGGTCATCATCACCACACGCTGCCTCCCAAGGGACTCGAGCGGCCGACACTTTGCCCCGAGCACAGTCATCGCCATCCGTTTTCACCATATGGTGGCGGTGCTTTACGTCGTGCTTCGACTCGTCGTTCTGGCCCCGGTGGCATTCGGATCCATGAAATGGTTGGAAAAGGCGCTAAAGGACACAGTGCGATGCACGTCGCACGGTAAGGAGGTCGAGTGCTTGGACGTGTCCACGTGCGAACGGGGCGTGGCAAAGAATGTCGCGATCGCGTCGGTCTTCGACGCACATGTGAACATCGAAGACATGTGCGGCGACCTGAATCACACGCGATGCACTAACGAGACCGCCGTCGACCACCGCCTCAAGCTCGCCGCGCTCGGGAGACGCGCGGGCGTCGACGTCATCTTCGTCGTGCCGCGACGCGACCTGCAGTTGAAGCGGATCAATGGCTCGGTCGTGAAGCGCCTCGCGGCCGGCGGCGTCGACGTGCACATCTCGGAGTGGATCACGCCGCCAAATCTCAGCCCCGACGTTCCCCTGGAGAGCGGCGGTTGCTGCGGTGCCCGCGAGTTCATGAAACTCGCCGCCTACGGTTTCGCCGACTACGACGCCCTCATCGTCGTCGACAACGACTTTGACGTCAACGACGTCCGTGACCTTTGGCCCATCTTTGACTGCGCGGCCCAGGGGCACGTGATCACGACGCGGGGCGCGCACTCAGCGGCAAACGGCGCCTTTGTAGCCTTCCCGCCCAGCGCCGAGCTCCAGGACGCGCTCCTGTCGGCGATCTCGACGTCAAACGCGCGTCCCCCCGCGTCGTCTCGAACGAGCGCTTTTTTCTCGTCTCCTCCCTCCCGCCCTGCGCGCGGCGAGACGGCCTGGCGCTCGTAGGTCAGCAGGGAGACGGGCTGGAACGGTGCGGGCTGGGGCCCGTTCCACTACAAGTTCGACGCGCGCATGCAGGGCTTCATCTACTGGTTCTTCTACCAGAACGCCGACGCCGACCCACGCTGGAAGCCCGTCCAGGTCGACCCCTGCGTCTGGAATGTCCAGGGGCTCCTCAAGCAGATGTGTAAAGCGGAGATCTGTGGGCGCGCCTCCGTCGCCGCGGGCCACATCGGCCTCATCGATGAGGCTCGCCGGGCTTTGGACTGCTAACGCCGGGCCGGCACCATATCCCGCCGGCGGGATATCGCCTCGCCTTACTAGTACTTGTGTGACTTCCCTCATATTTACTGGGGTTTGAATGAGACTGGCTTTGACCGGCCGTCGACGAGGTCATGACCTGGGGCTGGTGGCGCCAGATCTCGAGATAGAGTTCCTCGAGGTTCACGAGGCGGCTACACTGCTCGAGCGGCGTGCCGAGGCCGTTGACGCCGGCACGGCTAAATCCTGCACTGGCTGGATCGAAGTCTTTTTGCGAGGTCGGCTTGCGAGGGCGTGAGCGCATCCAGATTGTCCTCTGCCTTGTTCACGAACGTCAAGTCGGCGATCGACGTGTTCACTTGAAGGCGCCCTCGCTTGGCCACGGGGATTTTGACGGCGTAGAGCCTCTGGGCAAGTCGAGTGATCGCGTCGAGTCGGCGCTCAGCGCCTGAGACGAGGTCCGTGTAGGCAAGCTGGACGCAGACCTCGTCCACAATCTCCGTTAGTGCGACACTATTCATCGCCTGCCATCGTCTTCGCGAGTCTACAAAGTGCCCGTGGAGGTCGAGGGAACGCGCGTTCGGGGCGGGCTCGCGCCAGACGAAGAGGATGGCGACGTGTAGCCGGAGGCGCTTCGCCACGGCGAGCCAAATTGGCAGCGTGATCGAGAATCGTGGGTCCTTGAGCGCCCACCAGGCCCCTGGGGCGCACGAGTCCCAGCCTAGGTCCAGAAACGCGGCCAGGGCATCGATGGCTCTATCGACGAGATCTCGCCGCGTGCGTGTCCCCGGAGAGAGAGGTCGCGGCAGCTCGTCCCAAGTGAGTCCGTCCACGTCGTAGATACCTTTGTTCACACGTTTCACTGACATTAATTCGTTGATGCCGTCGGGATGGTTCTGGTCGGACCTGCTCTGTTCCACGTTGCCGAGGTGCGCACCAAGGCGTCCGAGGATGCTCGTGGCGATCGATGTCCCCGACCGAGAGACGCCGACGACGATGACGCCCGGCGGTCTACATGTCTTCTTTTCTGTCCCATTTGCAGGCTTCACGATGACCAGCTGTCCGTCGGCTCCGAGTTCGCACCTGACCGCCCCCTTGTAATTGTGGACGTGGACGACGGCGCAGGAGTCGCATGCCGTGCGGCAATTGAGCCGTTCGGGGAGCTCGTAGAGTAGGTTGTGATCTGCGAGCGTAAAATCCCACAGCACCTTGCGGAGCGAGACTTGATCGTGGCCATCCGGCGAAAGATTTTTGCTGAACTCCCTCGACCACGCTTGCGCCAATTCAGTCCCACTCGCGCCATGTACGAGAAGCACCCCACCGTTGCGTTCGCAGAACGTGTTAGGGATTCCGGCAATCTCGTGGCCTTTTGGGATGCAGTTCTTTGCGCGGGCGAGGGCCACGGACGCGTTCGCCGAGCGCATCGCTCGGAACACGGCGAGAAACTCGGCTTGCGCGTGGGGATGAATATGCACGTCGTTGTCCAAGTAGATGAGCCCGTTGCTCGCGTGGATACGGGCATACTTCTCGATGGCCCGGACTTTGAAGGAGCGAGCGGCGCGCAGCAACTCAGGACACGGCCTGACGCCAATCTTGTCCTCGCACGGTCCGTCCCGTGAGCCGTGAATCGCCGTCCTACTCAGCGTTGCGAGGTCGATGCGATTGCAGAGTTGTGGGAGTTTATCGACCCATGTCCTCATGTCGGCATCGACGACGACTTGGATGTCAAAGTCCGTCGCACAGGCAAGGCCAATCATCTCTCCGAGCTCCTTGCGCGTAAAGTTGTCAAATCGAGTCACGGGAATAGCAGCGGCCGCGAGGAGAAGCGTCGGCGCCGCGGACGCGCACCCGGCGCAAGCACACACCAGCATTCGGGAAAGCATCTTCATGACATGCACTCGCCACTTTTTTACGTAACCGAGCAATGGCACGCCAGAGATTAGGCGCGCGGGCGAGTACACCGAGCACCGAGCACGCCGAAGAGTCCTGGTCGCGACGTGAGGGGTCAGCGTTTCGCGCGGACGAGGAGCATAATAAAGTGCATAATAATATTCTGATACCAAGGGGGGGTGTTGCTCCGCCACTGGCGTCGGCGGCACCCCTGCGTGCGGAGCGGGGTGGTACATCTTACGCAACGTAAATGGCCTACCCCAGCCGTCACACCGACGTCGCACCCAAAACCAAGGGGCGTATCCAACGCCATCGATGGTGACGCGCTTCGCTGGCACGGACTTGTACGCCGCGGCAGCCCCGCGGAGACGAGGCCCGCGCGGTGGAATTTGGTCGACGCCAGAACCACCTCCGATGGGGGCACCGACGGTCAGGCTTACGCCTAGGGGCCATGGAAGGCCACTCCGACCACCAGAGCGGGCTGCCGTGCGTCGGAAGCTTGGGCTCAGAGGTCTCCGCTCCCGGCCCGCGCGTACGTGTTTGGTACTCAAGCCAGCGAAACGGCTAGCCATTCGTCCCAATCCGAGCGCTTGTTTTTGTCACGTATAGCCACCGGGCGTCCCTGGCCGCTAGCCAAAAACCGCACGTTCGGGCGTCCGACGCGTCGGCCATCGGACGCCGTCGCCGGAGCAAGACCCCCCATGCTGGAGCAGCTAGAGATCTTTACGCCAGTGCGACCTCTACCTAGGTACAATAGTATATGTTTAGTTTGTGTTTATTTATTTCTTTACTATTGTACTTCAGCAGATCGATCGACGCGATGTCGGTGCTATCGACGCGACCGCGAACGCGCCCAGATTTGGGACGACAAGAGGCAGCCGCGCCGGCGCTGCCACCGGAGAAGGTCGGAAATGACGCGGTGACTTCGAGCGACGACTTCACACCCGGAGCGTCGATCGTCGGCGCGCTGCCCAACGCGCGGTCCGCGGCGATCCTCGAGGCGCTCGGCGCCCCGCGGGACGTCCGAGACGACGGCCGCGACGACGCGCGCGTCCGACGCCGATGGCCGCGACAACGAGTGCGCGGATGCGACGTCGCCGGGCGGCTCCGCGGCGTCGCTCGCCGACGACGACCGCGACGCGCACTGCGGCCTGCCGCCCTAGCCGTCGACGAACGATGGGCACTGCCGGAGCGAGCCCGCGGCGCGGCTACCTCTGCGACCGCGTCAAGGTGCCGAGCGCGCTGAGTTTGTGCGCCCTCTTCCTCACGGACGTGCCCCAGCTCCACGTCGCGCGCCACCCGGGCGCCTTCGTCGCAAAGGGCCGGACGGCGGTAAGGTCTTCGAGTTCGACCTCAACTTTTGCATGCACTTTGGGCAACTTCGTCATCTGCGTGCACGCGCACGAACGACGGCCACCGCGACGCGCAACTGAAGTTGAGAAACTGGCTCGTGCGCCGCGCCGTCGGCGGCAACGCCAAGCTCGCCGGGGCCACTACCCTACTTCTCCGGGCCCGACTACTTCGAGGTCGACGGGGACATCGTCGGCTCCATGGGCGTGGCGGATCCTTTCCATCGTCAAGAGCGCGACGTAAGAGCTCGTCCTCGACATCGCCCGCGTCGCCGACCTCCGCTCCCTCCGGGCCGATGTGAACATATCCCGCCG
>NW_008705635.1:0-660 GCF_000186865.1 Aureococcus anophagefferens
GCGGCGGCGCGCCGGCGAGCGCGTGCGCGACGGGCGGGTCCGGGAAGAAGAAGGGCGTGTGGCGGCCGCAGTAGGCGACCGCGTCGCCGTCGCCGAGCGCGAGGCCGAGGCCCGCGGCGAGGCCGCAGGACGGGTGGAACCACGCGGAGCACCGCGTCGCGTTGCCCGTCCGCGCGCAGCGGACGACCGCGCCGCCGCCCCCCGGGCCCCGCGACGGCCGCCCGACGGCGCCGCAGAGCGCGCAGGCCTTGGCGAAGCGCTCCGCGCGTACGCCGTCGAGGCCCGTCACGGGCGCGAGCGCGGCGACGTCGCCGAACGCGCACTCGGACACGTACAGCGCGCAGTGCACGTGCGCGAAGCCCCCGCCCTCCGCGGGCTGCATGGCCCCCCCGGCGTAGGAGCAGAGCGCGCAGGCCGCACCCTCGACGCCCGCGGCGCAGGGGCCGCAGGCGAAGGTCCGCGCGCGCGCGGGCGCGCCGACGCAGCGCGCGTGCGCGACGACGCCGCAGCCGCAGGTCGCGAGCGCGCCGAGGCCCGCGCCGCCGCCGCAGACGCCGCAGACGCCCGGCGCCGGCGCGAAGGTCGCCACCCGCGGCGCCGCGGCCGCGACGGCGTACGGCGCGCCGCGCGGCGGCGCGGGCGGGGGCGGGGGCGCGGGCG
>NW_008705635.1:2561-11038 GCF_000186865.1 Aureococcus anophagefferens
TCGCTCGGGGCGGGCCGCGACTTTCGGAGCTCGCTCGGGCGCGCGCGCGGTAGTGGCGCTTCTGGTCCAGCGTGAGCTCGACGTCGACGACGACCTCGACCTTGCGCGGCAGGTCCGCCGCGACGTCCTCCTTGACGCGGCGCAGGAGGTGGGGCGCCAGGAGCGCGCGGAGCTCGGCGGCGCCGGCCTACCAAGCATGTCGGTAACGATTTTTCATCGTTTTCCCAGCCGAAATCTCTCGAAAATCGTCACGGCCCCAGGACGCTGGCGCTGGCGCCGTCGACGGCGCCGAAGCGCGCGCGGAACGCGTCGCGCGTGCCGTCGCCAAAGGCCGGGGAGGCCGGCTCGAGGAAGTTGAGCAGCGTCCAGAGCTCGTCCGTGTCGTTCTGGAGCGGCGTGCCCGTGAGCAGGACGGCGAAGAACGGACCCGGCGCGGCGAAGAAGACTGGACCCGGCGCGCCCCGGCCCCGGCGGACGCAGCGCCGGAGCGCGTCGAGGAGCCGGCTCCGCGCGTTGCGGAGCCGGTGCGCCTCGTCGACGACGACGCCGCCCCAGGCCACGGCCCCGAGCACGTCGCCGTCGCGGAGCAGCACGTCGTACGTCGTCACGAGGACGCGGAACGGCGGCGCGGCGCCCCGCGCGGCGCCGGCCCGCCCGGGCGGCGCGGCGGCCCACTCGTGGGCCCGCCGCAAGTCCCGCGCGTCGCGGCCCGCGTCGTGGTACGACGCCCACGGGAGCGCCGTCCACGCCTCGAGCTCGCGCTCCCAGTGGCCGATCGTCGACAGCGGCGCGACGACGAGGCACGGCCCGCCGCCGCCGCGCCGGAGCGCGCCGTCGAGGAACGTCGCGACCTGCGCCGTCTTGCCGAGGCCCATCTCGTCCGCGAGGATGGAGCCGCGGCCCGCCGCCGCGTTCGCCGCGAGCCACGCGGCGCCGGCGGCCTGGTAGCCGCGGAGCGGGGGCCGCCCCGCGCCGCGCGCCGCCCGCGGGCCGGCGCCGAGGCCCGCCCTCGCCGCGACGCGCGCCGCGGCCGACGCGGCCGCCGCGCGTCGCGCGCCGCGCGCCGCCCGTCGCGCTCCGCGTCGCCGCGCCGCGCCGCGACCGCCGCCGCGGCGCCGCCGCCCGCGGCCGGCGGCGCGACGTCCGGCTCCGGCTCCGCCGGCTCCGCCGGCTCCGCGCCCGCGCTGGCCGCCGTCGCGCCCGCCGCCTCGCGCCCGCCGCCGTCGCGCCCGCCGCCGTCGATCCCGCCGCCGTCGCTCCCGCCGCCGTCGCTCCTGCCGCCGTCGCTCCCGCCGCCGTCGCTCCCGCCGCCGTCGCTCCCGCCGACGCGGCAGTCGACGACGCGCTCGACGCCGCCGCCGCCGTCGTCGTCGTCGCTCGACGCCGACGCGCCGCCGCGCTCGTCCCGCGCGGCGACGTAGCGCTCGAGGGCCCGCTTGCTCCGGCGGGAAGCGACGCCGAGGCGCTCCGCGCTGTACCACGCCGTCCGTGAGGACCCGCGGTGGCGGCAGAGGTAGTCGTAGGCGAAGACCGCGTCGGCCGCGCGCGCCGGGGCGGCGCCCCAGCATCCGAAGACGCCGCCGGCGCCCGGCCGCGCGCGACGCCGCGCGACGACGCGGTCGACGGCGCGGCCGCCGTCGTCCTCGCGCTCCTCGCCGAACGTGTGCAGCGCCGGCGGCCGCGCGCCGCCGCCGCCGCCGCCGATGGCGAAGGCGTGGCCGCAGTGCTTGCAGCGGGCGGAAGCGTTGCCGACCTGGGTGCCGCAGGACGGGCAAGTTTTGCCCTTGCGCGGCGCGCCGCCCGGCGCGCGCGCGGGCGGCGACAGCTCCGCGTCGAGCTCCTTGGCGTCGACGTAGTTGACGAGCTGCGTGTTCTGCCTTCGCTGACGCTTCATCGCGGCCGAAGCAAGGCTCATCAGTTCGAATTAGGGATCCCTAATATAAATATTAAATATTTAGATAATACAATCACAGGGCCCCTCTACTGGGACTACTACTAGGCTTGCCTCTAGGCCCCTAGGCTCCTTCCTCTTCCTTAATTCAATAGAAAGGGCTGATTGACATCGGTCTGACTATTGTCAGGGTCTGGTGCTATACACCAGACTCAAGTATGGTCGCGTGTTGCTGAGGACTCCGAACGCGAAGCTCAGCCAGGGCATGGTCCGCGTGGCCAGGTAGCCGATGGCGCCGAGGGCGCTGTCCATGTTCTCCCGGGTGATGCGGCCCGGCCGGCCGCCCGAGGGCTGCTCGGTGTTTCCTGCGTTCCAGTCCGTCGACAGGGGCGTCTTCACGGAGGACGTCCGAGCGGGCGAAGCCGAACTTGGCGCAGGTCTTTGAGGCGTACTCCGCTTGGTGGACGCGAACGCGCCCGGGCTCGACCTGGAACTGGAGCCCGAGGTAGTCCTCGCCGCCCTCGGTCATCAGGTTCAGCCCCGCAACTCCCCTTAGCATAAACCGTGGAGAATTAAAGTAGTACGAGGGGAGAGAGGAGGGGCCTAACTAGGGACACTCTCATATTTCTCTAACTAAGGAAAACTCTCTAGTGGGTGAGAGAGGGGAAGCTCAGTGTGCTACCTTACGGTAAAATTTTAGCGCAGTCATCATATAGTAACTGATTATAAAGGAGGGGAACGGGAAGGAGAGCCTAACTAGGGTAGGTACAGTACTAGCATGAAAAAAACGCGAGGATCCGCGACGACCGATCGCTAAGGGACGCTTAGTACGCTTACTCGGACCTGCTAAACTGCGGGTGAACGGGGAAATTAGACAGAGTAACATTTTTGAGTTTTGAACTACTGGGGGGGGGGGCGAATGGGGTGCCCGGGTCCTACGCCCCAAGATGATCCAGCCCCCCGAATAATCAGCTGCGCTTGTATGTCTGAACCAGAGTGGCGTCTCCATGCCCCTCCACTCTGGATCTAATTGTGAGCGTGTGTCTTGTAGTGTCGAGCCGATGTTCTACGTGGATGATATGGCTACTGCTTCGCTTGATGAGAACGAGCTCGCTGGTATCATTGTTCCACGACAAGGAGTCACGAGAGACAAAGTCACCATTTTTCATTTCGACCGACGGGCCATTGAGGGTATAAGACACGTCGGTATTTTGCAGGCGCGATAACACGGAAATGTTGATTTTATCATCGTCAGCAGAGACAATATAAGACATCGACATGTTGGCAACCTTGATGCGTGCGAGGGTCCCGAAGCCCAACGCCCGGAGATGGCTGTCCCAGTTGTCCGACTGTACAAGACTCCAAGCCCCAAACATATCCTGCACTCGTGGCATCTCTTATGAGTCAACAGAATCTTCTACAAAGCGGCAATCTGCGACGCCAGGTGTTTCGACGAGTGGATCCACATGTGGCTCCTCTACACCCCAGCAATATTAGGTGTGATTCCACCGATCACGCTCCAGTCCCTCTGCAGCATCAGAGTTTCCGACTCTGCGGAAGTCGAGGCTAGCACCATCAACAGATACGCTTAGTTGGTCGCCGACGACCTGGAATTTCCATCGGAAATCTGCGCAGCGGTGTCGGGGCGAGTTGCCTAACCCTGCCGACCAGTCCCTGTAGACCGGAGGTCTGGTTGGCTTCACTTCTACGCCGAACTGAGGGCGGCTACGGAATACTTGCAACCCAACAATGCTGTCGCCGTCGAGGTCGAACGAACATGTAACAGCAAGTGTGGATTGCCAGTTTTTGACACACGCTTCGTGATCAACAAGGCCCAAATTATCGTCTGGTAACAAAGGTCGTGATTTGTCCTCAAGCTGCAGGCACAGTTTTCCATTACCGATGAATAGAGAACCCCCGGTGAATGTTATCGAGGTTGAAGCCACCAAGCGCCAGACACCGCACAAAGAAGTCGCATCAGGAGTCTGCAGTCGTCTCCAGCGAAGGGTGATGTCACCCTCCCGTCATCCGTGGAGAGTTTTTGCATCAGGCCGGAGCAACATGTCGGTATGTTAAAAATCAAAATATCGACACCACTGATCATTTACTTTGTTCGGGTTGTAATGGAGATCTATGCAGTGTTTGACCTTGCCATTGAGAACCTCAAAGGTTCCGTGGTAGAATTCCTGAGCATAGACGATGGGCGGTCCGCTGGGGTCGATAGATCCGTCCCAGAGGTGTGCAAGCATCTAGCCATTTCTATACATGATGATTCCCCGAGGCTATCGGCCAAATGGCTGAGTGTTCATGTCCGGCGTACCAGCGTGGAGAGAGACGAGCTCGTACGTACCATCTCCCATCCACTCACTGCAGACTGGCTTGGAAAGTAAGCGCAAGAAAGCGCTCGGTGGATTGACAAAGTACATGTGAGTCCCATCGATGGTGCTGAGACTGAATGCGCTGCTCGTGTGATGAACCCATGCGGAAAGGGGGTAGTTGTCTCGGGAAATGACGTCGTTATTCGGAAATATGGCCGTGATGGGGCAGTTCAGGGTGGCAATTTCTCTAGAGGGGACGTAGGAACGTACCAACACTATTTACTCTTCGATGTGTTCATCTACTAAGAGTGAAAGGCCCATCTCTCACGGAGGTAAGAACTGCTGCAACTCGAATTCGTCGATAACCTCGGCAAACGTACTCGAGTACTCGTATGCCGCAAACGGGTTGAGGTGTACGCTTTTTGCAAACACCATTGGCGGTGGGCATGCAGAAACAATCAGCCGAGTTGGCTCGCACATCTGCTGCGATCACAAGTAAACACATGTCTCGAAGGCAACAATACTTCCCATCGAATGACCATATACTTGAAACGGTCGGGCTTTGCTCGTGTCTACAATATAACAGGCGAGTGTGGAGACTACATGTTGCCATCTCGAGTCGGCACAACCAAGAAAATGGACTTCATGACTCGGGAAAATATCAACCCATCATCAAAAGTATCGAGAGCCAAAGCCAAAAGGTGCACATACGTACAACACGCGATCCTGTTCCTAAGCTGGTGAGAGCTATTGGCACTAGAGCACCTCCGCAGGCTATCCGTCATCGACCTTTGTGTCTTGCAACGAAACGAAGTCACAAATGTCACCCATTGTCTCGTACTCAAAGAGGAGAGCCGGGGGTAGGTCCGTGCTCAATTGAGAGTTCGGCTTTGAAAGCAGCTCCGAAGCTCCAAGGGAGTCAAGGCCAGCATCGGCGAGCCGGGTGTTTCGAGAAGGACGAACGCCAAGGGCGTCTTCGACGACCGCGTAAACGCTCTCTTCGATGTTTGTCGCACTGAAAATTGGTCATGAACCTGAATCAAGATGCAAAGTGTCCAATGATTTTCCAGAACGCCAATGAATTGGTCACTTAGCGCGATAGAGGGATAACAATTCGGCTGTGGCCGGCCCTAGGGCTAAGCCTTGTCACACCACAGCCACGAAAGCCCCGTGCGCGATGGTCCCGCTAAACCCGAACGAGCTCAGACGACCCACCGGTGATTATCGACCGAGGCCTTCAGCCAACACCTCGGTGGGCATCTCGAACGATGTCGACACGATCGAAGACAGGTGCGTGTTCAGCCTACGACCTTTAAGGTTGGGGCGGTTCGCTTCCAAGGGGCGTCAGACAGCCGGAGCTGCGCATTCATAGCGATCAAGCATGTACGAAGGGGTACGAGCACGAGAGAGGCCAACCCAGCGGCAGCCGCCGATGGCTCCAAGTGACCCATGTTCGACTTCAGAGATGCGCACTGTACCGACTGCGAGTTTGTACACAAGGCACCAATAAACGCCCCGACCTAAGACGAAAAATTCACCCACTCATTTGGCGCTTGCAGAAGAGACTACTTCGATCGGATCTCCGAGCGCCGTTCCCGTGCCGTGCGCTTCTAAAGCCCGGTTAGCGGCGTCGCCGTCTCGCACCGTCGAGACCAATCACCTCTGCGATGACCCGTTGGGCGCGGTCAAGCTCGCGCTCGGGCCGTCTTGCTGCACCGCCGTGCCAAGGACAGCAACCTTGGTAGAGACTTCAGAGTCCAGTAAAAAAGCTCCGCAACCTTCGCCGCGGCAGTACCCGTCACCGCGGCGATCGAACGTGTGGCAGCGTCCGAAAGCGGAGAGCATGCCCGCCGCGCTGAATGCTGCGAACGCCGTCACTTCCAGCAGTCCTTCTCCACACACACAAGCACTTGAGCACTCCGCCAGCTACAGAGCGCTACTAGCGACGTGGAGCGCGACGAGAGATGCCGAACATGCCGTATCCACAGGGAAGCACGGACCAGTAAGCCCGAGCGTGTACGAGATGCGACCCGAGGCGACGGCCATGGAAGTTGACGTGCCAGAGTAGACACTCACTGTGTTAGCCTATGTTTGAGCACCAACGTTCCCGGATGTTGATACGGTTGAGCCTGAAACACCGAGGTAGACTCCGACGTCGGTATTGATGAGACGGGCCCTGCAGGCACCTGATGCGTTATCCGCAAACGCGACGTAGCTCATTTCCAGGAGGATGAGCTGCTGCGGGTCTACGGCGGAGACTTCTGAATGTGACATACCCCAAGCAGCGCGCTCTAGACGAAGCTATCCGAGAATGAAATTACCATATGTCGCAGAAATTGCCAGCGAGCTCGGTACGCTCCATCGTATTGGCGGTGTGGTTGCTGTCAGACAACTCACAACAAAGTTCTACAGCTGATCGTGTCGCTTAATACTGCTGGGCAACAATATTTTGAGGTTCGACAGCCAAATTTCCTGGTCGATACGCGCCGTATGCATCGTTCACTCCGATCCCCGAGTTGTATTCGAGCGCCGATCATAAGCTCGCACTAGTGCCACGTCGACGTGCTAGCGCTATTTGTTTGTATCGTCTCCTTGCGACTCCAACTATATCAACTGCATGGACCCAAGTGGCAGTGTCGTGACCATTGAAAGACAAAGCGGGGGGTAATCGACAAAACTGGATGGCAGTTGAGACTAGTTAATCAGAAAGTATAGCGAGAGACACGAATCCGCGAGAGCGATGCTTTCCTGTTCGTTGATGATGCTGTATTCCTGGCCCACCTCGGATTCGACCACCGTGCTCAGAAACGCGCGGCGGCGATGTTCAGATATGAGGTTTTCCGAAGCGAGATATGAGCTGAGGAAGGTTAAAAATCGTTAAAATGGCCATGTAAACCACAACTTTGGAGGTCTCGTTCTCGGCCCCATGGCCACCGATTCCTTTGGTTCTTGTTGCATCTGAAAGAAGAGAAAGAAAGAAGAAGATACCACGGGTAGATACAATACTAGCATGATAGTAGTAGGATAGTAGTAAAGTAGCGTACTGTACCGTATCCGCGTATCCTCATACAAAAGATACCAGTGAGCAACTAAGCTGGCATATATCCACTGCACTGTGAACCTCAAGCTAGTAAGAGAAGTATACCTTGAAGGGACAATACCCGCTACAGTTTCACCTGACTTGCACTGTGACTGGGACTCGCGGCACAAAAGATACAAGTAAGCGACTGGGCTGGTATATATCCACTGCACTGTGAACCTCAAGTTAGTAAGAGAATTATACCTTGAAGGGGCAATTCCCGCTACAGTGACGCCTCAGGCTCTAATGACGATCATCTCCGAGTCCACGGCTCGTTCCCCGGGAGACAACAGACAATGAGCAACCAGTACCCTAACTAGGATTACATGCTCCCTTGATACCCCCCCCCTTCCCGTCTTCGTACATTATAATAACCTCGCTGACAGTTTGTCTGCGCGGTACCGTGCCCGAGTCTACTCGTGAGAGCATCGATAACAACATTTCTAGGCGATAAACTTGACGAATTCTCCAGACGATGCTAGTAGGGCAGCCCGGGCGCGCGCCCACCCCTAGGAGGTAGCTTAAGGGGGTGGGTGACTCGATAAGACACATGCGGGGCGTTGGACGTAAGGCACATACAATACTACGGAGCTCAGGACGCAAAAGTTAGCTCAGACCGTGTTTCACTTGCCGGGCGGCTAAGCTCGACTTGAGCTTTGCCGATCAATCGAAGCTTAGCACTCGGTCCCAGTGCTAAGCTTGTGGACCCCGAAGCAGCCCGAATGGCGAGGACCGTGGGGCGCCGTGGCGGCGGCGTCGTGGTGCCCGCCGTGGGTCCGCGTGTGCGGGCACCCCTTGGCGCCCCCCACGATGATGAAAAACCGTCTTCCCGTGCCATCGGCGTCGATTCGGACCACGATCTCGGCAGCCCATGACGACGCCCCCGGTGTCGGCCGCACCGGGGACGCTCCGAGAGAGGATCAAGTCCATCGCTGGGACCATGATGACGCCGACGGTCTCTGGCCCGAAGGGCAGCCTCTGGGACGTCAAGGAGCCGGAATCGACGTCGGCGGTCCGCCGCGCGTCGCACGCGCGTCCGCATCGGATGCGGCATGGACGCCGGTTTCGAGCCCTACGGCCGAATCCTTGTAACGAGATGGTGCCGGGGTGACGGCAAACGATCCCCGATGCTGCAATGGCTCAAAGTCTAGCCTTATGGGTCCGGGGAGACGAACGCGCCGCATTCCAG
>NW_008705635.1:34921-35966 GCF_000186865.1 Aureococcus anophagefferens
GCCTCCACGATGATGAAAAATCGTCTTCCCGTGCCATCGGCGTCGGGTTGGACCACGGCTTCGGCAGCCCATGACGACGCCCCCGGTCTCGGCCGCACCGGCGAGGCCCCGAGAGGGGACCAAGTCCATCGCGGGGACCGTGGTGAGGTCGACGGTCTCGGGCCCGGAGGGCAGCCTCTGGGACGCCAAGGAGCCGGAATCGACGTCGACAGTCCGCCGCGCGTCGCACGCGCGTCCGCATCGGATGCGGCATGGACGCCGGTTTCGAGCCCTACGGCCGAATCCTTGTAACGAGATGGTGCCGGGGTGACGGCAAACGATCCCCGATGCTGCAATGGCTCAAAGTCTAGCCTTATGGGTCCGGGGAGACGAACGCGCCGCATTCCAGCCCCCTAAACTACTCGTTTGAGTCGCCACGCAATCGTCCAGATGCTGGGTATTCGCGTGCGCCTGAACCTCCCGCTTGCGCAGCATAAACTCAGTGGGGTCGTCGCGCATCTTTGCATTTTGGCGGCGCCGCGCGCCCGAGATGACGCTGAGAGGCCATCGGGCGGCTCTGCTGCCAAAAGCTCTGCTCGAGCCGGCAGAGCTCCAACGCCGGCAAAGTGAAACACACTCTCAGAGCTTTGCCGTGCCGCCGTCCTCTGTGACCGCTTCCGACCGCTCGCACAACCGACCGATCGACCGCTAGGCGTCGCGCCGTGCATCAGTACATACACGTGACTCTCGTCGCGCCAAACGCCGCCAAAAATACCGAGAAAATCATGTTCCTGGACATGAAAGCCTTGCTCGTGCTAATGGTGCTAAAATTTGCGAGCGCCGCCGGTAAGGACGAGACACGGATGCGCCTGACACTGCCCTGGGTCGCACTTTCTATCGGCGTCCTCATCATCGCTCTCTACTTCCTCAAGCGCTGCCACGCGCCGGCGAATCCGCCGCAATTCGTCTCTCGCGAGGTGCCGCCGGGCGGCATCAAGCCCCGCAAAGAAACGGCGTAGCGGCGCGCGAGCGGACGCCGGGCGTCGTCCATCGGGAAGCACCGCCC
>NW_008705636.1:0-14416 GCF_000186865.1 Aureococcus anophagefferens
TTCTGTGAAGTAAAATCTGCAGAGGATCTCAGCCTTACTGATCGCGTTGCCTGTTTTTATCATGGTAACTTTGGGCATACATTCCACGTCTGGGCTAGGTTGGATCTGCATTTTTGAGTTCCGGGCTAGGATCACACCTAAGCCATGGTCGGTAATTGATCCTATGAGTTCCATGAACCGGCATCCGAGCATGAACGGTACACCTAAGTTAGGGACCACTTCGAACACGTACCACATCCACGTCCCGCCCAAGGAAAAGTAGACCGCTGTCCAGCCCCAGATTTTCTGTTTACCCCCGCAACTGCCATTTATGTCAGGTTTGTCCTTATATTGCTGGATCCCATACGTGAGCTCACGCGCGCACAATGTCTTAAAAAAGTGCTCGTCTATAAAAGCTCGGTTACAACAAGAATCCCATAGCCCAGCGGCTACAATATCCCTGTCATTCCTGGAAAATTTAGCTGGCACCCAGGTGAGAGATGTGAACATCCTCTTTGTGGGTGGCTGCAGCATTCCTTGCTGCTTCATTGTTTTCTCGATTACTTTCATTGACGTAGAGACATCCTCTCTGGCCAAGGTCTTAGCCATGTGGATGTCGTCAGAAACCCAAGTGTTGGCGACTTCCGGTAGGGAGTCCCTTTCAAATGTGGTTCTGTTTTTGTAATCGAAAACTCCGCGTTGCTACTGGTGGGGCCTTACTTTCCCGTGGAGACACTTTATAATTCTTCACACCGGGTTTCCATTCGCATGATGCGCTTCCTACATTGATGCTGGTTTTCTCAAGAAAGTACTTGGCATACAATCTTCTCTGGTGGTCCAATTGCAGCTCGTCTTCAAATTTTCTTGCTTGAAGCTGTATAGACATGATGTTGGAGTACAAGTGTTTACGTTCACCCACCCTTTGTAGATACAAGACCACTGCGCTGCCAACTTCAAGCTAAGTTAGTTATATATGAGTTACCTTAGGCCAGTCTCCCGCCACACCAGGCGTTCCGGTATGAGAAAATTGTCGATGAGCTACCTATGGAACAGGTGACTAACATGACAAGAAGCCTGCCTCCCTTATCTCGCGCCCAAGCCGCCCGGACAGGGTTCAAGTTACGCGCCCAGGAAGTCCGGTGTATTCAAGCCGGAGTAGAGTTTGACATGGAGGCTGGCAAGGACCCGTTTGGAGATTCGGAAGACGAGGAGAGCTTACCTGACTATGACGAGACATATCAGGCGGAGCTGCTCCTCTGACCCAGTCCAGCTCGGCATCACACCCGAGCACCTGGTCATTCTCTCTCGCCCGAGTGTAGCAGGAGATTCTAGGGTAATTCAAACATTACCATTGACTAGGAAGCTATGTTATTCCTAGGACATGTGTCACATCGTGCACGGCTCTGGACTCGGCCGAGGGGCTGCCGCACAGGCGTTGGACCTTACATGTACAACCTGAGGTGAATGTTCTCGAAATGGGCGCGGCGCCCCCGGCAGACGTCCTCCTGTATCAACGTGGCCCCTTGCGCGCAATTGGCGGATCATGTTGATCTTCAGGACCCGGTACACTCGTTTCCATTGACTTACTGTCGGGAGGGCCCATTCCCGTCTCAAGTTCTAGAAGCCACACACAATTAATGAAAATCCAATGGATTTCCCTGGCTGCACTTTCGTTACGATCGTTCTGTAGAGCCTTAAATCGTTTTGGTAATTATGGAATGCCCACGGGGGCTTATTCTTCTCTGTATGTGGATGACATTCATGACCTCCATGCCGCCTGTAACTGGAAATACGGTGATTTGAAACAAATGTTCCCTACATTTATCATGAATCATTTTGAAACTACAGAAAAATATGACCGGTTTGAAGGGACTGATTACACCCCCTACAACTATCACAAGTATCCAAAGGACTCCTTCTGGGGCAGAAGGCTCAAAGCAGTGGATCTCTCGAGCACCCCAATACAAGGTGGAATCTGTGATGTGACACGTGCAAACAATCGTAGCGCCGATTGGAGATTCATTCGCATAGGCCCCCTAACAAGCAAAGGAGGTTACGACTGGTGGCAATACGCCGGGCATAATGCCTTGAACATGAGTGACTTCACTAAGAGAGGCACGATCGGTATTACTGGACATTACGTTGCCGGGATATCTGTAGAAAATAATCAGGTTTTGGAATATCCGCCCATCCATGTCCATCACATCCACCTGGTGCCGGAAAAGCCATATCTTCGTTATCAGTGGCCTTCAAAAGTCGAGTCATACACAGAGTTCATCAAAGCCATGAAGTTGAAAGCAGGTAGTGTAGACCAATATGTTCCAAATTATTTCGTAGAACAACACGGGGAGTGGGATCCGTGTGATATCACAGATCAGGTCTCCGGATGCTTTGCCGAGAGTGCACCGGATGGCTACACGCGTCTGATTGACATGGAGCTTGACCTCGAAGGCGAGGTGAATGATGCCAGAGAGCCACATGCATCAGCTTTGACTTGGTGGTTGGAGATTGGTATCGGCTGGACTTCTGAGCTTGCCGACCTCAAACCCTTGAGTTTCATGGTTTATGTGGAAGATCATATGCTGATATCAGCAGGTCATCAGTCCACGTACGAGAATTACTACTGGGTTCCCACCGACAGGCAAACTTTGTCATACTATGAAGGTGTCATGCCCACTTCCGGCGCCCTAGTACGCATGAAGCACCATGATCATATGACACTCATCAGAAAGACTTGGTTAGTAGCTGCCACAAAGTTAGAGCTCGATCTCATGGCCCTGCCACGAAATCAAGCAGGCGAGTGGATGCACTACAAACTAACCACATGCACCTCGACAAATCCTTGGCTAAATAAGAAGCCGGAGTCAAACAACGAACCAGGAAAATGTCTGAATACTCGGGTGGCGACGACGGTGGATCTCGATGATCTTGGTTTCACAGACCTTGATGAGGTTGAAACATTTTTGAGAGCACGAATGCTGGTACTTCCAGGCATCGAGCCTCGTCTGATCTGTGAGTTGGTGCGCGGCCTGAAGGAAGATGTGCCTGATTATGGTGGATACAAATTTGATCGCAACTCTCCGCGTCCCTTGGTAGTACGCTCTTAGTCATTTTGCATATCACCAAGTGGCTTTTGTCGTTTTAGGTGTTGGCAACATCACCTGCAGACCATGGCAGTTTAAGCGAGGAGATCACTTTACTTCAATCGCCTTTCACGAATTTCAAGCAGATGCCGTGGGTCCATGGTCTCCTGGTGACGTGGAACTGTTACCCATGCACAATCAGTGGAACATTATGTATACAGACTTGGACTACCCCGGTCAGTCCAACTATCGATTCTCTGCAGCTTTGTTTCGTGAAGCTATTGAGTCAGTTCCCGATGGCGCTGGACGAATACTATTGAAGCATATTCTTGAAACTGCCTGGTGGAATACCACTCCCCACCCAAATTCTGGAGTCTGGATTAAGTCATCAGCGATGCTTACTCAAATGATGTTAACCTCTGTATTTGCGCTCACGTTATTTATCACGGCAGCCTTCTGTGCCCTTGTGGGTTTGATTTGCCTATTCAGTATGGTGAAGAGGAAGTTGGACTGACAATATGATAACAATAGCTAAAGATCTGCAGCGCAATACCTGCACATCTTGTTTGACACAGACACGAGGGCGTAGAGCCAATCAATCTTTTTTCGCCAAGGGAGCTACCCGAGAGGCTTACGAAGCAATTGCTAATGGTATCGCGTGGCCCCAGGACCGGCGCGAGCGTCCGCCCCACCGGCGGGCGTTCGCGAAGGACGGTGTCGGCCAGGCGTGCGCCTTGACTTTTTTTTACCGTGCTAACGATAAAAAGAAGGGCACTACAATGGAAACATCACAGCATTTTTTAAATATGCCTTTCCAACTGAAGTCGACGAGCGCCCTTAAAACAAAAGTGGAAACATTACAAGACAACGCTGGCTGATTGTTACTGTAAGTGCTGAATGGGTTTGTTAAAAATTTCAACTAAAATTATTATCAAAGTTGCCCTTCAAAAAGATTTTTGATAAGGAAAACGTCTATTCAAAGTGTATTCTCACAACCTGCGTGACAGACTTCACCCAAGCCAGATGGTAGTTCACCGCAGAGTGGGCACGATTCAGTTAGAGGCTTATAGGCTTCAACAATTTCATCAGCCCATTCAAATTCAATACCGGAACAGACTTCCTTACCAATAGCATCATTCAGTTCATTGAGGTCGGGCCGTAAGGGCAATTAAGATCATAATGTTCTCACCCGTTATTCCGAGAATATCGCCCCCTCGTTAAGCCAGCCGTTTAGTTGGCCGAAGCTGCCGCTGTAGCGGCATTGGCGGTGTTCGGGAAATCCCTGTCTTTGTGAATCTACTGCCTTCAATTCCCCCCTGGTGCCGAACCTGAATAAACGGTCGACACTCGCTTCATCCGGTGAGCCTGAACGAGTGATTCTACTCTCTTAGTCTTCGTGTACGTCTTCGCCACCTTCCCATCTGCAGTCACAACTTCCCCAGTTTGTATCATGGTTCCTTCGTCGACGAACCAAGTATAGGATATGCAACTAAATCCAGCTTTGAGACTGCGACCTGAAACAATAGAATCTCATTGACATGACCTCGCAATAATTAGCTACACAACATATAACTTCGCTCGATGACAAGGTGCCGTTTCGTGTCGCAGCATATATGCGTCTCAGCGTGAGCAGGACGGTCTCTCTCCTTGACAACCAAGCTCCAGATGTCATCTTTAGGCTCGAAATGATCCCGAAACCTGAAGGCGCCCGAGGCGAGATCGACCTATGACTCTCCTTTGCTATGGCAGAATTCAGCTATTGACGCTGCTCTCCAGGAGCATTGGAGCAAAATAGTGACAGTTCTCCTAATAATATATTTTCCGTTGCTCTTGATCCATTCAATCTGTACATTCTGACTGGCTAAGCCCCTTTTAATCAAGTGCTTGGTAGTTGAGCTCTTCAGATTCATAAGTGCTATTGTTGTATCTCGACTCTGTTGCTCTACAGAAGCAAATATTCCCTCATATAACTTTCTCAGGGGTGCGGTTGTGTCATCTACAAGCCGGAAAAAGAACTGTGGTAGGCGATATATTTCTTGAGGGAAAGTGCACAAAATTTCGACTTCATTCTCATTAGTGTCAGGATCTGGCTCCCCTCTTGATTCATCGACGAAAATGACGTTTCCAAGATCGATGCCATCAGCCGAGATCGGCTCGTGCCTTCGCCTTCTACGAGCGTAACATCGATATGCATAATCACGCGCACAATTCATAATGAACATCGACAATTATAATGAAAGATATCTTTGTGTGGGATGGGTAACGCTTGTAGCTCTGCTCAGACTCCCGTGAGGCCGGGCCGGGCTTCTAGCTACGAGCCACAAACATGCACAACGAGCAGCTTCGCATGATCAGAATCGATACGGTGGTTGATGAGTTGAGGTTGACCGATAATATTAGGAACCGATCAACCAATCTTGATCCATCCGTGGTCTCTGTTATATTAAGGAAAGATACAAGATATAGAATGATATAGTTGTATTAGAAGCTGGGTGTTGCCTTTCAACATGGGCTCCACCCAGCTCGGGGACTAGCCTAGTCTAGGACCCCCAGGAAAAGAGTAGGGCCGGCTGGATAGGAGAAGATTTGCATGGGGTGCGCTCCGGCGCACAATAATAGAAGAGGATGTCAGCGACAGACGATACTCGTACTCGAGTACGAGATATATCTTCTGTCTCTAGGGATGGTTCTCAGGAGGAAGATTCTCCTGTATCTGCCCTACTGTCCTTATTCTCCCATTTTCCTTATCACTGCAGTCTCATGTCCTCATGGGGCTGAGTTCAATCTCAAAGTCCCCACTCTAGTACATTCCTGCGCCCCGCACAAAGTGATGTGTAGATAAGAGCCACACTTTGCGATTCTTACGGCAGGTTCAAAACAGATGACCCTGAACTACGGAACAGGAAAGGCACGACAGCCTACAGGATTTCAGGGCCTATCCCAACTCCTGGTCGCCAGTAAAAACCATGACCCAAAAAATATAAGCCGCGCCACCCCGGACCCCGGGGAAGCGGCGAGCTGGGAGAGGACCACCACAACCAGCAGTTTTATGATGGTCTAAACTCACTAACTCGTTACCGGAAACATATTGTACTGCCGTAAATGCAATTATTGCAGCTCAGTCGATACTCGCTCCTTATGCTCCTATCTGGCCGGCGCTGCTGAAGCAGCCCGCCGGCGAAATTCTTTCTGAGGAGGGGGCATAGGGTGGGTTGGAGCAGCGGCGGCCATGGTTGTGTCCAACCCAGTCCCGCCGGAGCTGCACAGGTCTAAAAAATAGTACACCAGGGAGCAGCCCAGCCGCTCGTGAAGCATGACGCGCCGCCGTCGTCGCTGCCCCCCCGGCCCGACCATGGCGGGCCCGCTGCTCGTCTGGGAGCCCGGCGCGACGTTGTCCGTGCACGGCTTGACGGTGGCGCATTCCGGCCGTCCCATCCAGTGTCGGTTGGCGGCGGCGACTTCAGGTCGTGCGCGAGCACGCTGGTTCGGCACCCCCTGGCATCTCTGGGTTCGGACCTGCGAGGCCGCCGACTTCCGCGTTCGAGGGGGGCGCACGACCGTGCCGCGCTCCATGGAGGCGCGCTGGCTCGAGACTCACCGCGGCGCCCGAATCGCTCGCCGCCGCGCGGCGGGCTTTCAGGGCAACCGCGTGCTCGTCCGAGACCCACGGCGCCAGCCTCTGCGGCGTGGGCTACGCCGAGCCCAAGCAGACCTTCCCGGCGACATCATCTGCCGTACCTACGCCTTCGCCGAAGACCTGGCGCGCGCTGTCCAGTCCCGCGCGCCTCGCGCGGGCCTCGACTTAAAACACCGACGCATGTGCCATCTACGGACGCACTCGTCGGTGGGGGAGAGCCGAGGGAGACGCCGCCCCCCCCCCCGGGCCGACGGCAGGCCTTTTAGACCACGCCCTGGCCCCGCTTGACCTCCCCCTCCGCTCAGTCGAATCAACTGTGCTTAAACACAGTTCATGAGTCAACTGATAGACCATTGATCGATTGGACTCTCTGAGTAGTCATGAACAGTGATTATGGTGGGCGCCAAAACACCCCCTGGCGACCCTCCCGCTGGACCCCAGCGCATCAGGGGTCCGTCCAACATGTCTGTGGACGGGCTGCCAAGCACGACGCGCGCCGCGGCTCAAACCTGGTCAACGACCCGAGAAACGCGCATTGGGGACACCCGCGACCGCTTCGAGGCCCTCTCAGACACCCCTCGAGTGCCTCAGCCGCGTAGATCGTCGTCTGGGCCCGGCGCTGACCGCCACGACCACTCGGAGCGCTCGACGCGCACCGCCGGGGCTGCCACGCGCGCGCGCGCGATGATGGACATAAAAAGGGAGCGGCGCTGGTGCGATCCCATCGTAACAAGGTCCCTGTGCGATCGCCCTAGCGCCGCTCCCTTTTTGTTGCACCAGGACCGACATATCGCCCCTCGACGCGTCGAAATGGCCCGGATCCAGAGGCCCCGTTCGCCCCGAAATCGTGCTCGCCTCTCGAGATCGAGAGCGGCGCGTCGAAGATCGCCCGCCGGCGCGGCGCGAGCTCGAAGGCCGCCGGGGCGCCCGGCGGACCGAAACGCCGAACGCGGCTGCCAAAGTCGGGCGCTGCCCATCGGATCGGCTTCCCAGTGCCCTGGAGCCCCTGGGGAACTTTAGACCTGTGCTGCAGGGGCGCCCGTTTAGTGGACAGGCGCGGGCCTTACCAGCGCGGGTCGCGCTGGAGGCGTTTTTCGCGGCAGCCGCGGGCTTCACGGAGGAGTCGCCCGACAGCGGCGCCTTCCTAGGGGTGCTGGAAAGGGTAGCCTTGGAGATTTTTCGTGGGGACACTCTCTTACAAGTGCGCGGGTTCTCGCCAGGGCAGCAGATGGATTACATCGGTCGGGCGGTGCACCAGTTGGTGCGTGAGAATTATCTGCCGCTGGTTGATTTTCCTGAGTTTGAAGCAGCTGTGGCGGCGCTGTCGCAGGCTGTTCAGGGCCGGGCTGCGGATGTGAACTTCGAGTTATCGATTTGTGACGAGGCAAGGGCACCTGACTCAGTCGAGGGTCTGTTTCAGGTGAATGACAGAGCCCTCAGGGCTCCTGCCACTGTGGCACAGGTCCAGAGCATGTTGGATGCGCGAGATGCGACCAACAAGCGAGACTTCGAGACGATGCTGAGCAATAATAATGCGGCCAACAAGCGAGACTTTGAGACGATGCTGAGCGATAATAATGTAACGTTAACAGCCAGTATTACAGACATAGTGAAGCAGCAATTGACAGAGGCGCTTGCGGCAGCCCGCGGGTCTTCGATCCGCCGGCGTCGCCGGGGTTGGAGCTGGCAAAGACGGTGTATGCAGATATCAAAGATAAGTGGTGCGAGGTCAATGTCATGGGCCACCGCAATGGGATGATCTGTGTGGCATGGACAGGCGGGCAGTCGCAGCAACTGCGCAGTGCAGAGTTGCCTCGGAGCAAGGTCCGGACGCTTGAGGAGCATAACAATCTTAAAGGGCGCTTCCTTATTGGGCAGTTTCCCATGCTTATGCGTTTCTTCGGCGCTGTCGGAGAGGTAGAGCAGCATCAGTACATCAGAATGCTGGCAAGCGGAGTTAAGTCCGTGGCCGGCGACGCCTATAACCTTGACGTCAAAGCGGCTGCGGTGGAGCGGGCTATTTCGAGCATCGGGATGAACGAGATGATAGGATATTATTAGCCTTTTTTGTAAAATGTCGTCCGTATCTCTCAAATATCAGTCAAACAAGTTTTCCTGATATTCGTGAGAAACAAACAAATTTGACAAAAAAGTTAATAATATCTCGGTCTCGCGGAAAAACTAAAACATAACATTAATTATCAGTAATCTTCAAAATTTTCTGTTACATATCAGTATTCCTTGGTGCTGGAGTGCAAGGCGCGGAGGATTTGTTCGGTCGAAGGCGAGCAACTTAGTTCGCGTCGGGGCAGCCTCTTCCAGTACCCTATTCGGGTCTGGTCTTCTAACGGATAGTTAGATACCGATTTATATAAGCATGATACTTCCCCGTATCACCAATGATACTTTCAGTATCACCACATACGGACCCTAACCTTACCCTATTCCTGCGACTTTTCAGATAATTGGAGCTCTGCACGTTATGGCGGGCGCGCATGCGCTTGTCTCGTTCATGCAGAGCGGCGCAATTGCGGAGGGTGATCTAGTGCTTGCTCCTGCTGCGTTGCTTCCAGTGGAATGGCGTTCTTCGCGCGGAATTGAAGGGCGGGTGCGTCTGGTGGGCACGGTCATGGATGTCACGCGCGAGGCGGCTGGTGTGCGCGTTCGGCTTAAGGTGAACACGTATCAAGCTGCCGTTGTGTTGCCAGGCACCCATGCATGCCTGCAGCACTTTGTGCGGCCGGGTCCTGTCCGTCGGCGCGTGTTTAGGGTCGTAAAAATTGGCTCGTTTAATTCAAAATAATTGCACTCTATTTTGGGTTTTTCGTTGACGTGGCGCGCTATAGGAATGATCCCATTGATGGCCCCTGCTGGGTATTGCAGGTGGCCTTAGCATTCAACGAAAATGGATGGGCAGATGAGCATTTTGGCGCATGCGCCGACAATGCGCTGATGCTATGCAGGCTTCATGGTTATTCGCCGTCCACAAAAATGGGCTTTGTGGGGAGCTGGGAGGGCGATCCTGCCTTCTCCCTCCCTGTCACAGATACAAACATCATTAGGAGCAGGGTCTCGTGCCATGAGCCCATGCAGTACTGCCCGGGCGTGAGTAAGCGCCGCAGGTCATCTATAGAGATGCCGCCGGTCGAGAAGACGCCGCCCGAGATGGAGGCCGCTTTTAAGGGGCAGGTTTTGTCTGGTGTGCAGGGAATTCTGAAGCACAAGAAACCTGGTGTATGGTCCGGTGTCTCGTTTTTTTGGGGGGGTGATCGTCTTGTCGTGTAGGAGTTCGCTGTTGGTATGGTTGAGCTAACCCACTTCCCGCGGTCCCTTTGGCTGTCCATGCCCAAGGGCACTGCTGTTGTTGTGAAAACCACGGGTCAAGTTCAGCTTGTGTCCTCTCCAAACTTCGTGGTCACGCTGCAGCACACGCCGTGCTACGTGCAAGAGACGAAGTTTGTCGACAAGGAGCACATCGACGCTCTGCGCACTTTCCTTCAGCACCCTACTTTCAATGTATTTCATAGGTGCCAGAGGCCCACAGTTGGAGTCCCTGTGCATCTTCAGTTTGGCGACATTAACGTCGTGGGCGTGCCGGGCACTTCGATTAAGTTCTCCTACAACTTCACCATGTCTACTATGCGAATTTACGTAGTATCGGCGAAGGTCGTCGCGGTCTCGCATCAGCAAGCTGTGGCCTATGCCGCATGCGCCTCCCCCCCTCACTCTTCTCCTCTTGCGGTTCCGGCTCCTAGCCCCCCTGCGTTCGACGACAACACGCTGGTAGGGTACGAGCTCGACGTGCAGGACGGGTCGTACAAGGTGACACTGGAGGGGGGGCAGTGGTCCCTCGTCCTCACCGACGGTGCGGGACCGTCGGTGATCTTAGAGACGCGCGCAGGCATCGAGAAGCGCGTGCTAGCTGACGTAAGCGAGGCTTAAGTTCGCCAAGCCGTGTGGTGGCGTCTGCATTGCTGCGTACGGCTTGGGGCTTCCGGGTGCAAAGCAGCCCTTTGTTGTCGCGAGGCGACAAAACGCGATGTAGGTCCCGGTGTTTGCGTGGGAAGTCGACTTTCTGGGTGTTGCTTTCATCGGCGACGTACGTGTGAGCCGGCGGGAGTAAGGCCGCGGTGCGACGGTTGGCGTGCGGATTGGCTGTCGCTACCTGGGCATGTTGGTTTTTTACGGTGGCATCTTCGAGGTGCGCTACGTTTTGCGTCGTGGGTGGTCGTGGGGTGTCGGCGTCGGGTGGTGTTCGGACGTACGGTGGGAGGCATGCGCGTGGGGGGAGGTGTCCCTGCTGGTGCTGCCTTCCACACTACTAGTAGTGGTCCCCAGATTGCTAGTAGTGTTTAGGCTAGTTTGTGGGAGTGGGCTCCTGCCAGCGATTGAAGTGTGCCTGCGCGCAGAGCTTAGCTGCTGCCTTTGCTATGGCAAGGTTGACGCCCTGGCCGACGATCGTGCGGCCCAGGCTTTCAGAGACCATGTCCAGGTTGAATTTTAGGTTGCTGCCCTGGGCTCGTAGCTGGAGTAGCTTTTCCTTTGATACCTGTGTTATTTTTCCTGATCTTGCATGTTTGAACTTCATGCCAGTGCACGTCAAGGTGCCTATTTTTTCTTTTGTGCTAATCCATTTTGCTCTGGATCCTGTGTTCATTTTGAAGTGGCCTTTCCCAAGTATCGATTCGACCGTTGGTCCTGCTTTCTCCTGCATGTTTTCTAAATGTGCCTCGATGTTGTCGATGCTGAAGCCTTCCGAGACAAAAACCCGGTGCCTTTTTTCTTCACCTGCTAGCTTGATGGTGCGGATATGTGCCTGTTTGAACCACTGTGTAAATTTTTTAATAATCAGGTGGTTGACGACGAATTCGGCGAAGAACGTGACGATGTGCTTCTTGCCTAAGTTCGTTACTATTTCTGCGAGTTTTTTAATCTGTTCATCGTAGTCCTCGTAATCCGGCGAGCTGCCGCTGCTTGGAGAAGCGTTCTTGCAGCACATGCATGCGTTGAAATGCACATGGGCGCCGCTCGGTATGTCGACCGTTGCGAGCTTGACGAACTCGCGTGCGCTTGTCTCGTCCATGTCCACGAGTGAAAATTTCGTCCGCAGGTTGCGTTGGCACGATTTTTGGAATTTCATGTTGTTGTCACTGGCAAAGACATGCTTGTAGGGCTTTTGCGAGAAGGGTTTATCCAGCATGCCTCCGCCGACGTAGGCGGCAACGGTGTAGATGACTTTTTGCGCGGCCTGGCGCGTTCGTGTCGGTCTTATGGTGCCTGCCACATTTGGCCTGTGGAGTTGATTTCGTTTAGCTTCGTTCGCCTGTTGCCTGGCAATTTTGTTAAACGCGTTTCCGGGGCGCGTCACTGCGCGGGGGTGTATTCCCGCTTCTTCCTCGCGCGCCTGCTTGGCGCATTCCTTGCACTGCAAGAGAGCCGCGCAGTGTATGCGCCGCATTTCTTTGCACCGTGAGCACCTTGCCCATGCATCGCGCTTGATCTTGCCGCGTTTTTTGGGGTTCGGAGTTCCGTCGCGGTTACGCTTGCGCTTCGGAACGCCCGCGTTGTTGTCGTGTGCGGGTGGCGCGACGCCGGCGCACCGCAGCGACTCGCGCTTCGTCTCCATTACGTGGCGCTGCCTTCGAGATTTACATGTATTGTTGCGTGTAAGATATTTCGTGGATATATTACGAAGTAAAAAGTTAGGTGGTACTAGAGCTTGTTCCACATGGCGGCGATTTTGTCGGGGCGGGGCTCCAGGCCGGTCGCGTTGCGCTCGGCGTCGCGGATGGCAGCGAGCTGGGCTCGCACGCGGCGCTTCGTGAGCCAAGTCGCTGCGGCCGCGGGTGTCTTGATGCGGCCGTTCTTCGTGAGCTCGTTCTGCATGCCCTCGGCGAAGCACAGGTGCATGGCGACCAAGAAGGGAGAGGACGTGGGGAAGAGGGCCCGGGCCTCGGCGAAGGAGATGTGCTTGTTCGCTGCCTTCGTGCACAGGACCTGGGCGCTGGACGTCGCGTAGCAGCCCATGAGCCGGACCGCGTCCTCGGCGCTCGCAGAGCACCAGAGGACCGAGCGGATCACCCACTGGCCTACGTACGGCGAGGACCAGATGCGACCGAGCCTCTCGCGGATCTGTGCGATTTCCGCAGGGCACACCTGCCCATCCTGCAGTTTGGACAGCAGGCCGTGGAGCGTGATATCCTTCGCGAGTGCTCTCATGCTCTCCAAATAGGCATCTCGCTTGTCAGACCCCGGTTCGCCGCAGGCACAAGGGCCCAGGAAGCCGTAGGCGGCGCTGTAGTGCTTGGTCCATGCGAGCGTCTCCTGGTCGTTGCAGGCGTATCGGTGTTTGTGCCGGCAGCGCACCTCCGCAGCGCAGTCCACGATGAAGTTCGCCATGGCCTCGGAGTCGCGACGGTAGGGCATGTCGTCGGACCCGAGCTGCTCGACCATGTCGCCAACGGACGGGCCGAGCTTGCTGAGGCAGATCGGCACGGCGAAGTACGACGGCAGGCGCATGTCCTTGGCTCTTGCGATGCCTTCTCGCATCTTCAGCAGGTCTGATGGAGGTGCATCTGTTGCAAAATTTTCGGCATACGAGCGCAAAAATTTGCGGGCGAGGGGCACGATTTTCTTCTTGTTTTCGTCCACATCGGCGGGCCGGATCGGCCCTTGAAGGCCCTCGAGCTCGTCATGCTTCTCTAGCTGACTGTCTCGGTGCAGCTCGGCGTTCTTGTTCCAGCATTTCGCGAGCGAGCCCGCGCGATGGCCGCCTCGCCCCTTTTTGATGCGAAAATTGTCGCTTTTCCTTGCCGCGCGCGCTTTCGGCATCGTCGAGCCTTGCAAGGCCTTCGATCGCTGTCTTTGCGGCTGCGTTGCAGCGCTGCGCGCGGCGTTGCAAGGCGCGCAGCGGGCGCGGCAGCGCGGGGGCAGGCGAAGCAAACCACGTGGGAGCAGAATTTCTAAGTCGAATTGGTACAGGTAATCTTCGATTAGCCAGGAAAGTAGCGCCCAGAGGAGAGAGAGAGAATGAGCTGTTATTTATTATTGCAGCTCAGTCGATACTCGCTCCTTATGCTCTTATCTGGCCGGCGCTGCTGAAGCAGCCCGCCGGCGAAATTCTTTCTGAAAAGGGGGGCATAGGGTAGATCCGGGAGGCGGCGGCCATGGTCAGGACCAATCCGATCCCGGAGGGGTTGAGAGATCGCCCGTTCAGCGAGCAGGCGGAGGCCTTGCCAGCGCGGGAGGCGCTGCGGGCGGTGCTCTCGGCGGCCCCGGGCTTCAGGGATGAGACCCCCGACCCCGTGACCTTTGCGACGGGGCTGTTGCCCCTAGCTAACGCGATATTTAGAGGGGACATGCCCCTGGAGGTGAATCAGTTTTCGCAGGGGGAGCAGATGGAGTTCGTCGGCCAGGCGGTGCACCAGTTGGTGCGGGAAAACTATCTGCAGCGAACAGTTTTCCAGGATTTTGGGCAGACATTGCTTGAGGTTACAAAAGCTGTTGAGAGCCGGGCTGCGGCGGTGAAGATGGAGCTTTCGATATGTGACGAGGAGCGGGCACCTGACCCAGTCGTGGGTCAGTTTCGGGTGAACGACAAGGAGTTGAATGCTCCTGTTACTGTGGCAATGTTGGATGCGCGCGATGCGACCAACAAGCGAGACTTCGAGACGATGCTGGGCGAGAATAATGTAACGTTAACGGCCAGTTCACAGAG
>NW_008705636.1:15742-16643 GCF_000186865.1 Aureococcus anophagefferens
ATGGCTGCAGGGGAGTGTTACGAGCCCTCCCTTGATGGGGGAGTTTGACCCGCAACTGGTGGCCTTATACAAGGTGAAGATCCAAGATGCANAGATGCGCATACAGATCGGGATGGTGCTGGATAAGAGAACCAGCACACCAGTAAAGGCCCCGCGCCGGGAGGAGTTGCCGCCGACACAGACTCGCGACAAGGAGAAGCCCGGGGCCAAGAAGAAGATCGCGGGCAAAGAGAAGCAGGTCGGAGGCAAGGAGAAGCAGATCCCACGGGCGTATTTTGATGAGCTGAAGAAAATGTTAACTAAGCCTGATGGCTCCCAGATTGAGCAGGAGCTAGAGTCAGGCAAGCGCCTGAAGTGCTGTTACAGGGCAATGTACGCCAGGGTAGATGACTCGGAGGCGCAGGGTTGTGGGAACCAGAATTGCATCTTTTCCCATGACTTCAGGTTCTGGGCAAGGAAAGGTATTACGCCTCAGAAGCTCAAGGATGCAGCAGCCGGTAAGTGACGGCCGCTGAAGCCAAGGAAGCGAAGGCGGAGCGAGGCGGTGGGTGCAGAGGAGGATGGCGACGGGCCGGAGGCGGAAGAGGAGGAGGTAAGGGAGGAGGAGAAGATGGAGGAGGTGGAGATGGAGGAAGAGAAGGAGAGGGAAGAGGAGGGCCAGGCCCATCTGGATTCAGGGGACGCGGAGGACGTTTACTTCGAAGGACGGATGTGGGCGCTGGCACAGGCGCTGGACAGTGCCGTCGGCGACTACCCGACGGCCAAGGTCGCGTCCTTCTTTTCAGGCGCGATCGACGGTTTCGTTCGCGCAGGCGAAGCCCTCGGGAAGGTTGAGCAAAAAGCACGATGTGATAGCGATACGGACGTGCAGTACTTTTGGAGGAAAAACCGTGAGAAGGGC
>NW_008705636.1:17032-17963 GCF_000186865.1 Aureococcus anophagefferens
TGCCAGCCATCCAGCACCGACAATGCGCGCTTACGTCGACGCGGACGTGACGCGGCAGCCGATGGGGCCAACAGAGGGGTTCCTGGACCCCAGGACCGGAGCGGTAGTGCGGCCAGAGAAGCAGGAAGTCGTGAGGATCCGGGGTTNTTCGTCATCAATAGCAGAGCAATGGTCATGGCACCAGACAGTGTCCTTTTGTGGGCGCGCCATTGGCGCGGAGCATGCAGTGCTGGGCATAGTATCTGCTCTGCGGCTGCTGGTGCCAGCGGGAGGCAGCGAGCCAGCTAAGCAGCGGCAGAAGCGGATTGGGAGGCGCGTGGCTTTTGACAGAGCGACGGCCGGTGAGTCACCCCCGGCGACGTCAGGCAGCGACTCGGAAGCCTCAGCTGGTGACTCAGGCGCCGAGTCCGAGTCGGACAAGGGTGACGTGCAGCTCGTTCGGTTGGACGCGGAGCAGGTAGCAAGGCTGCGGGCGGACGAGGCGTTTGTCGTCAGCGAGGGATGGCCCGGGGACTCCGTCCCGGGGTTGTCTTCACTAGCATGGAAGGTGGTGGCAGTGAGCGGCGTGCTCCTGGCGGGTCGCCCGCCCCCCTTGCGGGAGGCCATCATGGCCGTCATAGGAAGCGGAGCGCACGGCATGCAGTCTTTTGTCCTGACAATTGTAGCAGTGCGAGAGCAGCTAGTACGAGCTCGGCAGCCGCCCGCGCGGCGGCAGGCCCAGCGGCTCGACGAGTTCGCCGACTTGGCCGAGCGGCTGCGGCTCGATGAAGAGTTAGTAAGGACGGAGCTGGTCGGCAGGCCAGAGATGCTGCAGGTGTTGAACCAGGTCAAGTTCGCCGAGTCCGAGCCCGGGCCCCATGAGGAGGACGGCTCGGACCCGAAGTACTTCCAGGACTCCTACGAGATGCCGTTTCCCGAGAGAACAGGACAG
>NW_008705636.1:36888-38767 GCF_000186865.1 Aureococcus anophagefferens
GAGCCGAAGGAAGCGGAGAGGACCACCGCAGCCAGCATTTTTATTTAGCTGGATGATGATAGGAGGTCTAAACTCACTAACTCGTTACCGGAAACATATTGTACTGCCGTGAATGCAATTTTGGTCTCGGCGGGACGCGCCCCCGGGGCGGGGGGCTGGTCCTTTTTTTTGTTTCCGTATTCTTCCTCCAAAAGGAGCGGTTTCACGGCACGAATTCCAAGCCTCTACATCGCTGACCAAAAGCCGGAGAAATTCAATGGAGTCCTCAAACTCCTGCCCCTAACCGCCCATTCATGCCAGTTATGGCGGACGCGAGAGGAGCTAGGGGTTGCCATTATTTTCGGTAGTATCTTAGAATCCGCTACATCAAAGATGAGATGCTGGAGCCCGTCCCCTCCAAATACTTGCCAAGTATGTCAGTGACTAAGGCATCGTCCAATTCATCGAGCTCAATTTCACCTGTCATGTCCTTGTCGTAATTTGAAAATGTAGTATCAATCAACGTTCGTAGCAACTTGTTTCCACCGTCCTCGTCATCAGATGTGGGTAGAGGAAACTCACTTGCAACAGCGGTGATTGCCACGAATCTCGTCAATTCCAGCTTGTCAACACCGCCAGACCTGGGAGTTAGCGATGCGACGATTTAGCGGTCGACACGTACCGATTGTCGTCCAACTGCGTCCAAAAAGTATGCAAACTCAAATCAAAATCTTGGCCCCGTGCCATCGCGCAAGCTGCGAAGATGGTTGCCAGCAGGATCATGAAGGGAATGTTCTATACGGAGTATCGTTCTCTCGGGCGCCTATATTCGCGAAGGGAGCGTTAGCCGATCCATTGGGTCATTTAGCGTTGAATCGCTGTCCGAAGGCTAGCCCCACTAGGGTAACACCCTGTGTGCCACCTACTATGGGTTGTTCCACCGTGCTAACACTGCCCCCCGTGTAACGGGGCTACCTGCAGTTCGTCGGACTCTGAGCCTCCCGGGACACCCCGCCCCGAGGCCGCGACCGCGCGTCGCGCGCCGGCGAGGCCGCGGCGGCTAGCACACCGCAGCCCTCGGGCAGCGCGGCGCGGCGCGCCCTGACGCGGCGCGACCGGCGGCCCCAGAGGCGCCACCGCTACCCCAGATGGCAGCCCCAGAGGCGCCGAAGACCAATCTAGCGACGCTGTTCGGCAATGCATAGAGTCGACTCCAGGCGCTGTCAAGGTTTCTTCAACGAATGGCCCCGAGCGTATGGCTGCAAAGCCCTGCTTCTCACGATTCCGCAAATCCAAAAATCTCGCGAATCGATGAGGTTTGAGCTGAGTTATGAGCATCTGAATGGCTGCCGCAGTGGGCCGAAATGTATGTCAGAAGCTGCTCCGGTGCGAGGGTTAGTCCTGGCTCCGGCCACGCGGACTTCGCGGGAGACTGCCTGATACTTCGCGGGAGACTGCCTGATACTTCGCGGGAGACTGCCTGATACTTTGCGGGAGACTGCCTGATACTTTGCGGAGACTGCCTGATACTTCGCAGGAGACCGCCTGATACTTCGCGGGATGTTTCCGTTTCTACGCGGCCGCGGAGCGACGCGCGGCCGCCGCGCGGAACGCGATCATCGAGTGGTCGGTTTGGACGTCGGATGGGAACCCATCCGACGCGTCGGACTTGTCTTAGAACGCGTCACTACGGGTCGTTTCTACGGAGACGATTTTACTGGGGGAGCCTCCTCAGAGCCGGAGCCTCTTGGGCGCGGCGGACAGACGCTCTTCGACGCGGCCTTCTGTTGCGGGCCGCGGAGCTCCCGGAGGCGCTGGAAATGACGCCCCCACACCCACCTTGCACGGCAAGCCACGCAGCGTCCGCGTTCGCGCGATCTCGTCGAACGTCGTGGCGAAT
>NW_008705636.1:38817-39742 GCF_000186865.1 Aureococcus anophagefferens
TGTCCAATGCTCTTATGAAGCGATTGAACAACACGCAACTCATACCCACTGTCGAATCCCTTATCACCATGCCCCGTGATAAGATTAAGGCTGTAGATGTTGCATTCTTCTCTTTCCCTTGCATAAATGAGACTGTATTGCGTCATGGCACTGATGCTCAATATGACGACACCAAATCAGGGATGCTCTTTCGAGAAAGTCATTTACAGGTGGCCGACGCGTTAAATTATCCAAAGATTATTTGCTCAGAGCTAGTCAGTCCACACCCTGAAAACTTCAATCATCATCTTCAAGTAGAGGATATGATGACTGATCCAAAACGTCAAGATTGCAACTCATATAGCCAAACCGATTGCAGTGCAGTAGTTAATGCTGCATTCTTCTCGGGCTGCGTATCACAACCACGGTGGATTAGGGTATTCAGGCTGAAGATGTGTGGCAGCATCAGAAATTTCGACCCTCGGATGTTCGAGACTCAACATGCTCAGCCAATCTTAAGTGTCATCAGAAGCCACACGGGCAACTTTAAAGAAAAAGATGTGGTTTATCGTGTGACGGATATAGCCAGAGATATTTACTCGGCACAATACCGCTCTGTGATGCAGAATTGGCAGGCCAGTTCGCCACTGCATTTTCACTTTAGCGACAATGCCTATGCAGTGGCATTGTTCAGAAATATTCCCAGTAAACGTTACAAGATATCCTTATCGCTGCAAGAAGCAAAGGTTAATCTTGAAACTGTGGGAGGACAATTCTTATTTCACCTGGGCTACAATGCATGCAAGAAAATTGGATGCTCTAGCGCAGATTTTGAGGTGTTTTTCAGTCTCGACCTGCATGAACACCTCAGGCTATCGCATCGAAGTAAAGGAATTGTCATGGCTATGACTCTTGGATACTACAAGGATGGTCACATGATCACTGA
>NW_008705637.1:0-2379 GCF_000186865.1 Aureococcus anophagefferens
CCGAGAAAACTGGCTGCTGTCTGGCCCAGCCAGGGCCATCAAAGTGCCACACCAGCTCCTCCCTTAAGAGTAAGCCTATCAAGGCGGACCTCGCCGTCGCGCACTATATCGAGACGGACCCCACTCGGCTGGGGTAGCTGCCCATTTATAGCCCCTGTTATTCTCGGCTCTTTTATTTGCCCGTTCATATTTATCTGCATTTATTTAGATATTTATTTCCTATTTATTTCCTATTTATGGCGCAAATCTATGTTGGAACCATATGGCGCAAAATCTATGTTGGAACCAAGCCATAAGCCTTGTCGAGGACATGGTGAAAAATGGAGTCGCAAGTCTTGGTTCCATCATGCATTTCGCGAATCTACGTTGGAATCATATGGCGCAAAATCTATGTTGGAACCAAGCAATAAGCCTTGTCGAGGACATGGTGAAAAATGGAGTCGCAAGTCTTGGTTCCATCATGTATTTCGCGTCGAAGTCTTGGTTCCATCATCTATTTCATAAACTTTCTACGCGCACTAAGTAATGGGCGTGCGGGTTTTTAATCACCAGGGTATGGAGATGATCAAAGTGTCCATTGAGTGGTATTGGTTCAGGTAGCGTCGACAAACCCGCATTAGATTGTTTCCATCATAGGCATGAATATTGGTTCCATCATGCTTTTCTCGACCACTTGGTTCCATCATACGATTAATCTATCCGATTGGTTCCATCTTAGCAATCGCCCGCAATTTTATCAGCGCTTCGTTCGCGCGCATGCGGTCAACTTAGCCACTGAGATCGTTGCGCGTCTCGGCAAATTCGCTGAGATGTGGGGCTGCCAAGCCTGTCATGCCATCATATGGCAGCGCTTCGATCGAGCGGCCGATCGTGTTCAGCCGTCGTGTTAACACGATCGGTTAAAGGCGTTGCCCTAGTCATAGAACGGGCCGAAGTTAGAAAGGTTAGTTATGACCATGGCCACCGGACCTACACTATGCCCCTTTCCAGAGAAAACTTCCGCCGGCCGGGAAAAACTCAATTGGACCATCTGCTTAATTTTCGTCACAATTGCCATTTGGAGGGTCTCAAAAAATCGCAAACTTAGAAGAATTATTTTCATATGGCAGCGTGCGTTACCACAGTGGCTCACATGGTCGTGTTTGAAGCTCCAATCACGAACATGGTGCTGGGATGCCGACAAATGGAATCAGGAGGCCCAAAAGTATTACGATCATACAGCACCGATGCTATTTGATACAGTTTCAGAATTGGGGGGTTACTTCATAAAGCTTGGTCAACGCTTTTCGATGTCAAGAGGAATAATATCAGAGACCTACGTAGATGCTCTGAAACCGCTCTGCGTGGACGTCCCGTCGCGACCGTTTGAAACAATGGCTGAGGTCTTCTTGAGTTCAACTGGAAAGTCGCTAGACGACTTGTTCGAGTTTGTCGACCATGACTCGCTCGGGTCGGCGAGCCTCGCGCAAGTACACCGAGCGGTAGTTTGCAAAGATCAAGGTGGGACTCGTGAAGTTGTTGTCAAGATAATGTACCCCGAAGTGGACAAAACATTTCTGTTGGACCTCGATAATGTTCTCCTTCTTTGCAAGTTTTTGGCGCCAGAAATTTACGAACATCTTAATAGAGAATATGAAACTCATATGAACGAACTTGATTTTAGAAGTGAGGCGCGGAGTCTAACCCGAATTACCCAGTCGATGATCCATGCAGGCTTTGCTCCGCATGAGGTGGTCATCCCACAGCCGCTCATGCCGTCGACGTGCACTACTAGAAAAACTTTAGTAATGGACTTTTTGCCGGGATTGAGCTTTCAGTCAATTATTGCACGCGATGTGGACGCTTTCGCGCGTGCCCTCGGCCTCAGAGACGCACAAGAGCTTCGCGAACAATTCAACGCAACTTCTGGAGCAAAGGAAATCGGGCGTTCGAGCATGGATAAGAGGGGCCAAGAGCTCGGTGATTGTGCCGCCCCGAAACACATCAACTGGAACGATATATCCCGAGCAAAACGTGTCAGCGAAATGTCGTCCCAGATCAAAAATTGGTCTGTCGCAGTTCACAATGGATTTATTCTTACTGCACGTGGGATTGGGGCACGTGCGTTCCTCTCTGAAAGCTTTTTGCAGATGCGACAGTACCAGAGATCGCAGGCAGAGGAGCTTCAGCGAATTTTGGATGTCGTCGTGCAGGTGCACGGGCATCAGATGCTTCTCGACGGATTCGTCAACATCGATCCTCATCCGGGGAACATTTTAATCGCACCGGATGGTCGGGTTGGCCTCATTGATTACGGACAGTGCGTTGAATTCTCTATCGAAGAGCGACGCGGCTTGTGCCGCGTGATCAGGGCGCTAGGTTCGGGAGATAAACTCGGCG
>NW_008705637.1:4926-5936 GCF_000186865.1 Aureococcus anophagefferens
AAGAATATAGACTGACCTTGCTGTCTGTCTCTCTCTCTCTATCTCTATATCTCCATGACTATACTGTAGTACAGTACGCTACACTACCACTACCCTACTACCATCATGCTAGTACTGTACCTACCCTAGTTAGGCTCTCTTTCCCGTTCCCCCTCCTTTATAATCAGTTACTATCATATGACTGCGCTACCGTAAGGTAGCACACTGAGCTTCCCCTCTCACCCACTGTGCCTATCCTGCTACTACGGACTGTACCTTAACGTCAAGTTGATGTACGGGACTTAGTTTCTTTACAGGTTATGGCGCGGGTGCGTCGTTAGACGTACCCTTCCCACTTGTGCGAGAGACTGCTCTTGTTTGTGTGTGTGCCAAGAGGTGCTTGTCACACCTGTCCTTAATTGTGAGCCTGGTACACATTCACACATAAAAATACCCGTCAGCTATGGCTGACACCAAAGAACAACTCGATAACATATATGGCGACGATAAAGTCCGAACAAAGTCGTTTGTCGACTCCCAACTTAACACTTTCCTTGATGGCCACAGATTTCAAGTGAACCATACGGCAGAATTCAACTTGGGGCGTTTTAATAAGAACGTCAGTAACCCTATGTTTGCCAACTTCAGTCAGTATGCCACATATGAGGACTTGGTTCGATCTCCCTCTAACGACCCAAATCTGTACGCGCGTTTGCGTTGTCATACCATGTCAAAGCTTGAGGAGGCTTTTGATGACCTCATCAAGGCCTGTTATAGACAAGGGCGTAACGACTCGCCTTTCGACCCACCTCCAGCTACTCCTCCCGCGAACTTCGAACCAAGACCTAGGCCCATCTGGACCAAGGAGTTCATGCTTTCGGCGTTGCGTCAGTGGCGTTACATGCCTAACAAGGTTAAAACCGGTAGTGGCCCCCAGGGCAACAAAGTGGTTAACACTGACAACAGATGCATTAGGCCAGATGGCTCATTCATCGACCCCGCTAACGCGGGCGAACGTTTGCTGTTTGCCC
>NW_008705637.1:6341-13031 GCF_000186865.1 Aureococcus anophagefferens
TCCGAGGTTTTGTGACATTGATGGATCCAATCAGTCGGCGGCCAAGGATCTGCCCTGCTGGACGGAAATTAAACACCTGGACACAAACTATGGTATTCCGAACCCCTTTTGGGCCATCCACACCCTGGTGAAAGCGACAATGGATGTGGTACCTTCTTCCAACAATGAGGAGCACATATCTACTTTCAACAAGACCAATTACGAGTCTAAGTACTATGCGGACCATTACATTTCGTACCTTAGAGGCTATCAGACTTTCATGGAGAAGAATGGTGTCACTGTGATCGATGATAAGCTGCTCACTAAGTTTCAGGATGACTTCTTGCCACAGCATAAGGATCAAGGTAGGGATGGGTATGATTCACAGCTCTACTTGCTCGCAGACGCGCGGCGTTGTAGCCGTGATGGCCTCCCCACACCTCACATTCCTCCTGCTGTCGCTAGCGCATGGAATACTTTCTCCGATCTTCAGCTTTATCTAACTACGTTAGGTAACAAATTTCGGAGAGGGGGAGGACATACAGCATGCTACAGAAGTCCAATGCCAATGAAATATAGCGTACACAGTCTTAATGACTCATCATCTATGCAATTTGGCACAAAACCCGGCAGAGCGCTTATGGCTGGTGCATTCAACTCGGAATGGGTTGATGGAGTCAAAGTCACTGGTCATGCTCTTGCAATTCTCCAACAGCAACGTGAACAGCTTTATGAACCTCGGGATGATCAAAATGACCATGGTATTTTATCCGATATTTTGGATGATCTCGACGATTATGGTGATTTCGATTCCAAGGAAGATCTTCTGGCTGATTACTCTGCTTTTGCTCTCCATCAGCGTCAGCGTGGCGGAGGTAGACCTCCTCAAAGAGAGAAAGGTTACTACAACCGTTATGATGACCGCATCGAAGAAGTCAGAAAGCGAATAAGAGATAAACTCTCGAGAGCCAAGGATAATCTTGACGATGCTCATAAATGGAACAGAAGATCGCCAGGCAACGCGCGTGTTGTCCCATATTATAATGAAAAGGCAAGTAGGACCCCTGATCTTAGCTCTGGAAAACGAGCCATGGTAAAACCCTGGCAGGAAGGTAAAAGGTTACAGGACGCAAAGTCTCGTCAAGACTGGAATGCTGTTGCGGAGGTTGACAAAGAACTTGCTCAAGCTTTATCTACTTATCAGCAACCACCTGAACTAGCTAGGGAAGATCCAGACAAACCTACTCGCCAAGACAAGCAAGATAATCTCATCTGTGCACTTTTAGACGTTTTGGATGTGGCTAAACACGCTAAGATGAGTCCTGAAGCTACTGCGGCAGCACTGGCCGTCATGAATGATAGATTCTACAACACACCTGCTGGCGAAGACGAAGAAGACGAGGAAGAAGAGTTGAAAGGCGACTCTCATGTCAACTTTGTCGACACAGCAACCGTTCAGTGCTACCTCACTCAGGGACCCAGGACCAATGTTCTGAGACCATGTTATTGTAGAGAAGTTAAGATTGACACTGGCTCAACTTTTGATCTAGGTTCCTGTCGAACATGGCAGTACATTGTCGATCTCAAGTCTCCGATCCGAATCAATATGGCTAAAGATCACATGCTGGTGCATAAGGTTGGTCTGGCACTACTGATCCTCAAGATGCGCGTACTCTTGTGTGCTATGGGCTAGGGATGGTTCAGAAGCTACAGGAACCTCCTGTGGTGCCAGATCTAGACTTGGCACTTCCAGGTCGGCCAAACTTAGCTGTCCGTGTTTTGACGTTGGAAAATCTTGTTGCGGACTTGCAGGAACGCCTAGCTCGATTGGAGACATAGCTCATTTATCATAGCTCCCCACGATCATTACAAGTACATTGATCACAGGGCAACTATGATGGGGGAGTGCAAAGAATATAGACTGACCTTGCTGTCTGTCTCTCTCTCTCTATCTCTATATCTCCATGACTATACTGTAGTACAGTACGCTACACTACCACTACCCTACTACCATCATGCTAGTACTGTACCTACCCTAGTTAGGCTCTCTTTCCCGTTCCCCCTCCTTTATAATCAGTTACTATCATATGACTGCGCTACCGTAAGGTAGCACACTGAGCTTCCCCTCTCACCCACTGTGCCTATCCTGCTACTACGGACTGTACCTTAACGTCAAGTTGATGTACGGGACTTAGTTTCTTTACAGTCTTGCTTCTACAATAAAGAAATTGAAAATGTTACTAACAATAAAAGATACCAAGTGGATACGAAGCTAATTAAATACCCTAAAATAAGGGGGGTAGCCCTATAAATTACTTGTAGGATTAGATAGATATAGATAGACATTATTATTATTACCCCACCCAACCGACACTGGATGGGACGGGAGCCGGAATGCGCCACCGTCAAGCCGTGCACGGACAACGTCGCGCCGGACTCCCAGACGAGCAGCGGGCCCGCCATGGTCGGGCCGGGGGGCAGCGACGACGGCGCGAGCTGCGGCACGGGCTGGCTCTTGGGCTGCTTCTAATGCGCTCTAGATTAGGCCTGTGCCGAGGCGGGGGGGGGGGCGGCCCCAGGGGCTGCGTTAGCACCCCGCGTGCGCGCCATAGCTCTTCATCATCCGATCGAATGCCGCTCAGGAGGAATCCCGGTCCCCGCCTCATTTGTTCTCCTCATTCCGGAAGCGACCGACTCGAGATGGAGCAACTGGTTGTGAAAGAACTGCCTGCTACCCACGATCCTCCAGGGCTGGACGGCCTAGCAACGACGCACAATGCGACGAAGAAGACTGAAGGATCGTTCTTCAAACCAGTGAACATCTCTCTGCATCCCTCGTCGAGAGTTTTCATCGTCGGCAGCGATGGCGTCGCTGCAATGGCAGATTGTTTAAACTCTGTCCTCATGGCGTAGATACTGGTCGGAGATTTACCCGAGTGCAGAAGCCCGAGTGCCATTAGCGACGAACTCAGCTCTTTCACAGATAGCACGAATATCCTGGTCAGTCTTGGTGAGCCAGGCGCCCGCTTGTTGACTCACATACTCTCGACGCAGCTAATACCGAGCTTGGCCTTTTATGCGTGCGTTTGCGAAGATTCTCGCGTAGTGAGAGAGCTCCCAGCCTACAGTACAGTCGAGCAGATGGTCGATGCGATTCGGAATTTTGTTCAAAAATCTGTTTGGTAGAGCAGAAATCTCGAGGAGCTCCCATCAAAATCTGCGTTTGCGATCGTGGGGAGCGGTATTACGGGACTCATTGTGGCACGTAGGATAGTCTCCGAAGGGCACCAGTGCGTCCTTCTTGAAAAGGCGAACGCATGTGGGGGTGTCTGGCACTCGCAAGCCAACATATCATCGAGAGTGAACACCTCGGAAGCGGCTTATCGCGCAGTTGATCGCGGAGGTGTCGTCAATTTCGATCACAGCCCAACTTTCTAAATTTTGAATGATCTCTCACTTCTGACCTCAGCATATCTTGCATGGCGGATCAAATTTAAGACAACCGCGATTGGGATTCGTTCGTGCCGGAAGATCTGACATGCAATATTCTACTCCACTCCTGACAAACATGCCACCATCGAAGCAACAAGAGTTCTGGCCGGTGTGAATCGTCGCTTGGGAGCTACGCGCAAACTCTCATTTCCAGACGAAGACGACTATCGTGGAAAAGCGTGTTACGGAGTTTGCGGCGATTCTTCGCGTGTTCATTTCCCTCAGCTGGTGATCCTCATCGTCGGTGCGGGCGCATTTGCCACGGAAAATGCGCGAACGGCTGTCGAGTGCGGTGCGGAAAGAATTTCGGTCCTTTAGCGACGGCGTGGTGCTGTGAGCCCTTTGATCGTGGACTATCTCAACTTTGTGCGTCCATACGACGAAGGATACAGCCACGCAAAGTTCGGTTCTCAAGTGATTTTCTCAGCCTGGGACGCTGTCTTCGACCTTTCTGCGGCGAAGAAGCCGGAGTGCTGGCGATAGGGGTGAATTTCGCCGATCGGGCACACGATATCAGTCTCGGATATCTGGTTCGTCGCACATTATTACGGCCTCCTCACGACAGTTCTGGGCGAGATTTCTAATGTGGGCAAAAGCCACGTCGCTACGGCGGACGACGGAGTTGTGATTTGATGTGACGTAATAGTCAAGTGCGCCGGGTACTGGAAAAACGAATTCGTGAGGCGACTGCTTGGAAGTAACTCGATCTACTCCAACAATTTTGTGCGAAGTAACTTGATTTATCAAGCCGAACAAATCTTGGACGATGCTGGTGGCTTTCAAACGCCGTTTGGTTCGAGTTACTTGGAGGCTGTCGCTTTTCAAGTGCTCATGTTCGCGCACTGTGGGTGGATGGGTTAGGGACTGCGTCACGACCTTATCGATGCGCCCATTTCTCGCATGTCCGTCGAATTGGTGCGCACGCTCAGAGCAACCGTCACTTGCCAGTGCGGCGAAAAAACGTATGATTCATCGCAGTTTGAACTATCATCGTCGATTCCTGCCAGATCAATTCGTATTCGAGAATGCGCACAAGTGGTACGACCTGGTGGCGCTTTGCGAATCGCGAGCGAATCGGGTTGGTCACGTGCAGCCTGCCTACCCGTTTATGACGCTGTGCGAGAAAGTGGCCAGCGAGTGGCTCGATGAAGATCTAGCAATCGGGAGCATCGCGAGCCTTGGCGAAGATTTGATAGTGACGAGACTGAGCCAGTGGGTGGTACGGGCATCGCAGTCGGGGAGCTCCATCTAGAGCGTCGCAGGCGCAGAAGGAGGCGTGGATGACGTCCTCGAACATCTCACAATACTTGCGTTTCAGCTTCTCGGCACCGCAATCTCGACGAAAGAACCCCTCATGAACGCTGGGCTGGACTCTTTGGCGGGCATTCAATTTGTACAAGCCGCCACTGAACATTTCTGCTGAGAGTTTCCGTCTACGTTGATCTTCGACCACCCGACGCTTTGGGCTGTGGCCGATTTCTTTCATTCGTAGACCCAGTCTCGATCACAGTATGCTTGTCAAGACACGATGGATTTTCTTGTACGGCTCAGCTTCACGCTTCTGGGCACTACACTCTCAGCGTACGATCCACTTTATGACTCGGGGTTGGATTCCCTGCTTGCGCTGTAGTTTTCTGCGTCGGTGTCAGAAGAATTCGCGGTCGATATACCTACTACTCTTATCTTTGACCACCCGACCCTTAGTTCTGTTTCTCACCACTTGGTTTCGGCGATGAGCGGGTGCGACGATCATGGCGTCGCATCGCTTCTTTGAAACGCGGTCCTGGAATTTGTTGGAACTCTCGTTTGCAGGGACTCTCCTCTGGTGGAAGCAGGGCTAGATTCACTAGCCATCAGTTTGGTCGCCCGGTGACTTTCAGCAGCTTTCAGCACGGAGTTTCATTCTACTCTTATAGTCGACTATCCAACTCTAGACGCCATTTCAAATTATTTGCGCAGCGCGTCCGTCTCTAGAGCCACCCTCTTTGCATGTGGATCGCGAGCATTCGAAGCAATAGTAGTGACACAGGTCGCCTTTCAAGTACCAAAGCTTCGCGCGTTCAGTGGACTGCGGGAGTTTTTACATAATCGACTCAGTACTCCATCTTGGGTGCCCATCTTGCGGTGGGAGGCGTGCCAGTCTCAACATCCACCTGGAGCAACATACGGTGCATTCTTGCTACAGGTGCTAGCCGACGGCGGCGGGGCATTTTAAATGCCGCGGAGCTTTGCTTCAACGCAAGATCCGCAGAATATACTATTGCTCGAAGGCGCAGCGCAGTGTCTCGCGGGCTCTACAAATACCGGCGTCTACGTCGCCATGTTGACGCAGCCAGTCGAAGGGGTCGTTACCTCAAATAGCTGATACTCGCCCACTCATGCAAATATTTCTTCTGGAATAGTCTCCTACACACTCGGCCTGATCGGAGCCTGCGCAACGGTGGATACGGCCTGCTCGACGCAGCTTGTAGCCATTCACCTGGCTCGGGCGGAGATTGTGCTGAGCACATCCCCGCAGGCCCTTGCGCAAGAGGTCGGACTTCTAGGGCCCGCATGGAGTTCTAGATTTGCCAGCCTTGGGATGCTTTCAGCACTGGGGCGCTGCCATAGTTTCGATCGCCAAGGGGACGGTTACGCCCGAGCTGACGGCGCTGCTTGCTTTTTGCTTGCTGAATCACAACCGACGTGCGATTCTCCAGAGTTTTCGGTGACCGCTACCGCGGTGCAAAGTGATGGTCCGAGTGCTAGCCTCTCTGCTCCTAACGGCTCTGCTCAACGGAGATTGATTATGCTCGTCCAACCGCGTCAGACTTTTCTTACACCAACAGTGCCCGTAGAGTGTCATGGAACTGGCACCCTGCTTGGCGATCCAATTGAGATCGGAGCAGTGGCTTCGGCATTGTGCTCTTCCTCTCTAGTAATTCAGGTCTGTTGTTCGTCATTCAAGTCTCAAATGGGGCATTTGGAAGCGACCGCCTCCGGAGGGGGGCTATTGTGCGCATTTATGTCGGCCTTAGAGTCCAATAACACGCCATCAAATGCCTAACTACACATTCTGAACCCGCATCTTGCCTCCCTGCTCGGAGCTAATGCGTTACATATTCCAGCGCAGGACGTTCTCGTGATCAAGGGTGCTGCGCCAGCCCCAGTGCAGTGTCGTTTAAGCTCGTTGGCGCAAGGGCACGATAGCTCACGCATGCTCGGCTATGGTGATACCGG
>NW_008705637.1:20410-27245 GCF_000186865.1 Aureococcus anophagefferens
CTCGGCCATTAGGCAGAAGTTTTGAGCGCGAGGATATTTTGCTTGCATCCGTCAAAGTGGTAGTTGTAGAGCTCATAATCATCATCTTCCATATTCGACATCGCATCTTGGATCATCCCAATCACACCACCGCGCATCCCTCCGCATCCGTAGTCCAGGATGGCTAATCTCTTCCCAACAGGGACGCCGTCTTCGATGTAGGGAACATGGTTGGGCTCGCTGCAGATCAGTCCTACGATTCGCTTAATCAGAGCACCACCCTCGAGTCCCTCTAACATTTCCGCCGTGGACAAGTCAAGAATAGGAACGTTGTAAGCGAAGTGTGAACAGTCAAGCGCGTCTATGTGCTTGTGCACCAGCTTCACGAGGTCTTTGTTGTACACCTCATTGTGCATGGGGAAACTGACGGGTATCCGGGTGGTGTAGAGAAATTTCACCTTTTTTTTGAGTAGTATCTCCTCAATCATTGTCAGATCTTCTGGCATGCCAGAGAGAAGAAGTCCGTTTTGGCTCCACACCACGCCGACTCTTACGTTGCGGAAATCGCGTAATATTGGCTTAATGGTATTATTGAGAATTTTTGAACCACGTTTTCCGCTCACCGACATCATACATTTTACTCCAGCTAAGGAAATCCCAGAATTGACCTCTTTTAGGCCGTGCACGATGAAGTACAGCACATCAAGACCCCGGGGAATGTTTGTCAACATCTCCTCACGAGACGCGCTCATCGAGACCACAATCGCGGCAATATGCCCGAGGCTCACACCGACACAAAAAGTAAAATTCCAGGCGCCGTGGAGATATACGGATAAAACTTGCACGAGGACGCCGATTGTTTCATTCAGCATCGGTTGCGTCATGACCTCCTCATCAATGGTGTTGCCACCCTGCAGGAGACCTTGGATCCCAATTGAAGGTGGGACTCCGGTAATAGCGACAACTTTCTCCGCCCACCACTCACTAGCACTTTCCACCACCGAACTAAAGTCAAACTCAGCGTTATCATTTACAAGTTTTTTCAAATGAGGAATATTATTTTCAGCTATCGGCCGGAAGAAAGCGACTTGGGCGACACCTTCCGCGAGAGATGCCATGCTGAATTACGGAACCAAATAATACGAGATAAGGTGTGTGGCTGGTGCAGGTAATACAGTTTTAATATGTAATCCGTGATCGTGATTCCGGAGCGAGGGCACTGTAGCTCGGAAGGAAACGAGGAATTCCCGCGAAAGGTGATATTAAGGAATTATACAAGATATAGAATGATATAGTTGGATTAGGAGCTGGGTGTTGCCTTCAACATGGGCTCCACCCAGCTCGGGGACTAGCCTAATCTAGGACCCCCAGGCAAAGAATAGGGCCGGCTGGATAGGAGAAGATTTTCCTGGGGTGCGCTCAGGCGCACAATAATAGAAGAGGGAGTGACCTCGAGCTCCGGGGTACGGGGTGGTAAACTTTGATTAAGTCCTACTCGGGCGTACTCAGGGGGACCTCGGGTGACTTCCCCTAGGTCCCGGGCGAGTTCCTGGCACCAAATTTCTGGGCCGGTCGGTCGGTCGGTCGGTCGGTCGGTCGGTCGTCGTCGTCGCCGTCGCCGCCGCCGCCGCCGCCGCCGCCGCCGCCGTCGTCGTCGTCGTCGCGCGCGCGGGGGAGTTTCGAACCTAATTCAGTCGCAGGGCGACCGTAGAGAGGTGATGAGCTGCCCCATGCTATCACGGTATATGAACCCGGGGATGCAAAAATCGAGTGGGGGCGCGCCCCGCAGTCGCAGTGATCGACAGTCTCGCCGCAGAAGGCCGCCAGCGTATATATTTATATATACGGCAGCTGCGGTGACGTGAGGATAACAGAGACGCCGGTGTACCGCCACTCGCACGGCAGGGCAGCCCCACTAGGCTGCCTCCCTGTGCCGGGTTTTACTATCTCGTTAGGTTTGGGACCCAGCGCTCGGTCTCTCTGCGTAGACATGGAGTGACTTTTCGAGACCGCCGACCTTCGGAGCTCCACGCGCGTCGGGACTCGCCGACGTAGAAGGCCTAGAGGAAAGAGTGAACTCGGGCTTTGGGGTCTGGGGTGGTAAAATTTAAACCAAACCGACTGGGGCGTACTCGGGGGGACCTCGGGTGACTTCCCCTGGGTCCCGGGCTAGTTCCTGGCACCTATTTTCTGGGTCGGTCGGTCGGTCGGTCGGTCGTCGTCGTCGTCGCCGTCGCCGCCGCCGCCGCCGCCGCCGCCGCCGCCGCCGTCGTCGTCGTCGTCGCGCGCGCGGGGGAGTTTCGAACCTAATTCAGTCGCAGGGCGACCGTAGAGAGGTGATGAGTTGCCCCATGCCAGCTGTCACGGCATATGAACCCGGGGATGCAAAAATCGAGTGGGGGCGCGCCCCGCAGTCGCAGTGATCGACAGTCTCGCCGCGGAAGGCCGCCAGCAGGATTTTTTGCGCTCACGAACCCCGTCGTCGCTGCCCGGCGCAGCACGCGCGCTTTTCGTGCACCACCTGGCGCAAAACGGCGAGGTGCCGGCGCATCACATCATCGCAGCGTTATCCGTCGGTCGAAACGATGCAGTTTTGTACGATTTCGATGAAGTTTTCAATGATTACTTCAATGAACAACCCAAAACGTTTGTTCTTACTACGAGACGGGGTCCTCCAATTAAATTCACCGGCCGCGCTGAGCTTACGGCGCCCGCGGTCGGAAGCGGTTGGTGGTCCAAGTAAGCAAAATCTTACCGATGGCGACGCGCGGTGGAAAATTCCAGAGTGCTGGCGGGGACGAATGGAGAAATTTCTTAGAAAAATGTTCGAATTAAATTCGAGGGCCTGTTCCACGCGTCCAAACGCGTCGGTTTCTGAGGGCTTGGACCAACGCGGGTTAACTTGTCCTCCCCGGAACCCCTCAGCTCAAGTCAGCTCAAAGGTCACATAAAATCGTAGGAGGGTAGGTTAATGTTTCCCTTAACGGATTCTTGACTGTACCTAACCACCTGCGGTGGGCACGGCTTAGGTGGATTAAAGAAGGGGGTGGTAAAAAAAATCTAAACAAGAAAACATGTTTAAAACACTAACATTACGACGAGCAAAAAGACTTGGTGGAACATAGAAAAAGCCGTGCCCACGCTCGCGTGGTTAGGTTCAGCCAAGAATCCGTTTAGGGAAACTCCAACCTACCCCTTGAAATCTGCGACTTTACTTGACCTTAAGTGTGGGGGCTCAGTCATCCAACCTGGTTGATCACCCGGCACTTGGACTCGATTTCCCTTGGCACGGTCTTAGTGAACAAACAAATGCCCCCGCAAATTGGCACATTGCGTTGCCGTAAATGATACTGGTACCTTGTGAATCGGACTTGACATCACCGCCCTCACGTGCCCACTCGCACTAACAAAAAACTCCTCGTCGGTTAGAATGAGGTAATGTACAAGTTCCCAAAACCCAGGCGTCCATGTAAAGCGTATTGGGTTCAGATGAAATGTTGGGTATTGGCGTCTTGCGTCAACTTTGAACTTTGGGATCTGAAGATTCCCAAACAGTGCCAGGTACCTTGTCTTCGGTTTGATCCAGAGGAGCGGCAGTTGCAATGGGAGCACCTACGCGCAGCACCTTGTCATAGATTCTACAGGTCAACGCTGAAGGCTTGCGTTCACCAATATCGGTAATCTCTGCCGGAGACGAATTATTGCTTCCGCATAGATCTGTGACAAATAGATGTTTAACAATTAGATTCCAATAAGCGCCGCATAAAAAACCGTATTCTGTGAAATTCCAAGCGGTCGACCACTTGACCGGATATCATCGCTGGTGAAGCCGCCCGATATAGTAATCACACTCGCGGGCAAAACGATCGTCGTCAACAGGACAAGCTGGTAACCCAGGGTGATCAAAATCGCTGCAAGTTGAACGAGCTTCCTTCGGGTCGCCGGTATTAAGCTGCCGGCACAGACCTGATGTATGCACTTATTCGACGCGAGATCGACGGGCACGCCCCTTACGAGGGCAAACATCGGAGGCGGAATACGCTCAGTCGGCTCCGGCCGCCGCGCGAGGCCCAGTTTTCACATGGCGTGGGTTTTGTACTGGTAATCTTCGATTAGCCAGGAAAGTATCGGCTGCGGATACCGGGAAAGTGAATAAAGCAATGCAAACCAAGGGGGTACCACACAGGGATGATGCAAACCAAGGCGGTGAACCCAAAGTAAATAAGCCGCTCTCGGGCAGCCCGAGCCACAGAATCGCCTGTGAAGTCTTTGCTGATTTCGACAAGAGACGCTCCAGCGCTCTCGCCTAATAGAATGGTAAAAAGATATGGAATGATACATATCATTCGGGTTCAATGTCAGCATATTAGCCAAAATGCTGACATTGAACGCAAAATGCTGACATTGAACCCAAAAATCTTAGGCTGTTTATGTTGAATTTAAGTGCGGGGAACACACTGTAACCCGCGTTACACCGATACGGCTGTAACTTGACTGGCTGCTGCTGAGGATCCTTGAATTCTATTCCAACCGGATCCGAATCTACAGGGCGGAGCATGTCGTCGAACATGCCCCAACAGTACGCCACCATCTCACGCAACGTCCTGCAGTCTTGCTCAGACAAATCTGGGTTGTCAGTAACATTGATAATCTTCATCACGTCATCCAGCTCTTTGTCATTGCTTTCTTTACTTTCATTTTCTCAACCAGCGCTTGGTTATTCCCGAGGTCTTTGGGCTGTAACGGCTCTGGTAGACCTCGCTCGTCTCTCTTCGCATCTTTCCATGGTGGGTACTTATGATCAGTATGATCAACACCCATTTCACTATCTTCATTCGTTCGAAAGACTTCACTCTGCTCTTGTTTCTCGTTCATCCCAATGATAGCCCCATTAGCTACTGAATCCATCATAAACATAGCGAACCTTTGCGACTGCCGGTTTCGGTAATCCGAGTAATACGTGAGTGACCACATCTGACATCCAGTCCACTGACCAATTCCGCATCCGTCTCGCCTATCGAGTGAGGTTAAGATGCCCCACGTAACGTGTTCCTGATCTGGTTCCTTCGTACTGATGTGTCCGCCCACATGAATCCCTCCTGTGATGCATGTGGCTTCTCCTAAGTCATGGGTATGCTTCCGGATTCTGTGGTCGGCAGAGGCTATGGTAACGCGCACGTTTGTTAGCTTGCTACCAATAGCTCGGCCTTGATCTGCTTCCATAAAGCTATCTCGTAGAAACATCCACAGTTTTCCGATTGCCAGTTCATTCATACATGAGTATGGTACTCCCGTATTGCAGTTTATGCCCATCACAAAGGAAATACCAGCTCCATCCTCGGGGAAGCTAATACGCTTCAACCTCTGATACAGCCGTTTGTTGCTAAATATATTCTGGATCAGCAACTGATCCACTCTTCTCATCCATTTCATAGGCATGCTTTTGCCTTTAGGTTCAGTTATGACAACCGCTGATGTAGCCCTGCCACTCGACTTGGCATAGTCATATGGTGTCAATTGACTTTCTTCTACCTGTATAATCTCTTTCTTGCGTGGGAAGTGCACCGACAGATTCTTCTGCTTCTGCTGCACTACCTCACATGGCTCATTGGTGTCTTTCATCATTGCTCTTTTCCCTATCGTCACACCAGATCCACGTAACTTAAACGCTGGGGACCACGGTACGTGTCTGTCGTTTAATGGGTCCCACTCTGGGTGATATGCTTCTATCTGATCTGTTTCTTGGTCATCCATGTGCGACAGCGCTGTTCTTGCACTGTCTGCCATTAACATCTCTTCTATAGTGTCGTATTCAGTAGCATAGCCCAAGGAGCGGAATGTAGGCTCGCAAGGTGATCGCCAAGCGCATTTTGGTTGTCTTAATCACACTCGCGTTCTGACCTCGATAGTCGCCATTCTTCAGACCAGTGTGTTACCCATACTAAAATCCAACACTTACTACCCAATATTTTTTGCTTCAATTGTAGCGTTTGCTCTGATATGCGCAAATGATGTATTGTTAATATAAATTCTACGCTTATCATCCCAAATAGCGCAGGCGCTATAGCGATAGCGCAATCTCCTTAGGGTGCTACCTTCAGAGTTTCCTTGGCTGAGGTACTAAACCACTCTCCGAAAACGGTGCCTCCGACAACCAGGAGACGGCACTCGCCGGCGTCTGTCGACGGCGTGCTGGCGGTGTGGTCACTTATCTTGACCCCGCGATTTTAACTTAAGGCAAGTGAAAAGAGACCTATCCCATGCAAAGATCGTATAACGCATTGGGAAGCACTTGTAGGATTCACCATCCATTCTGCAGCTATGCCGTCGTTCTCTTCGGGCGATCGATTCGACAATATAGATGATATGGACCCATCATATGAGGTTCGTAGTCGAAACTTCGCCAAGGAACAATAACAAATTCATGACTAGCAGGCATCGATCGCGAACAACTCAAGGTCGAAGTGTAGGGAGCGAAGTTGCCGTTGTGCGATTGCCCGTGGTACGCCTCGTATCGGCAGAAAGATGAAATGTTCAAAAACAAGCTGGTATCATGTTGAGTGCATCTTTGAGCAATTCTTGCGAGGGTCGTGGCAACGAAAGACAATTACGACGCTCAATGACGTGAAAAATATTCATGTGCTCACTCTCGAGCAAAAGTCTCAGCTACAGCGTCTGATTCAAGATCACAAGCGAACTAGATGCCATCCTAAATTGATTCCGGGCTGTTCCTCAAAAAAAGAATTCGGTCCACGACTGTATGCAGCAGTCACTCAGCTTGAAGCCCATTTAATTTCCTGGAACTCTGGAAACCTAATAATCCTCCTGCACTTCTCGAAGCGATGGGGATCCTCAG
>NW_008705637.1:27295-36004 GCF_000186865.1 Aureococcus anophagefferens
CAGAGGGCGGAGAGATGAGACACTCGTGCACATTTTCTGCTTGAAAGCGCGGTGGCAAAAATCAATGATGGAAATTCAGACTGCGATGAATCACGCGCTGATAGGCTGCGGTAGCTAGCACACTACTTGCTTAGAGCGATCGCATGATTTCGGCGGAAATCTGGGAGACAGGCGCGTCCACGAGATCTAGCTTGGATAATTCACTAGATTTCATATCGTCCACAAAAATCAGCACGCTAAATGCGGCAGCTTCGACGTAGCTCGAGCCAAACGGGGTCTGAAACCCTCCTGCGTCGTCGAGGATTGCCTCGGCCTGGTAAATCAAATTCTCTCGCACAATGTTATTGGAGTAAATCGAGCTACTTCCAAGCACTTCCCTCACCATTTCATTCTTCCAATATCCAGTGCACTTCAAAATGATTTCACATCGAATTGCCTCTTTGGTCGTTGTAGAGGTGGCTTGATTGCTGACGCTCAAAATTTCGCCGAGAAGAGTGGCGAGAAGACCATAATAGTGAGCCACGAACCATATGTCCGACACGGAGATTGTGTGTCCGGCAGGCGAAAGTCGCCCCTCGCGCCAGCACTCTGGTTTGATGGCTGAGCACAGATGATACACACGATCCCAGGCGGCGAAGATTTTCTGGGAACCCGTCGTTGCATGAGCGAACAAAGGATCATACGGCCGCACGAAGTTCAAATAGTCCACAACCAGTGGACTTACAGTACCGCGCCGTCGTTAAAGAAGAGAAACTCTTTCTGCACCGCACTCGAGCGCGTTGCGGGCATTCTCTGCAGCGAAGGCCCCCGCGCCAACTATCAAAATGACACGACTCAAAAAATTTACGTCCTCTGGACCGTTAGCGACTCCGTAGTGCACTCTCCCAGTCCACGTGCCTTCGTTCGGAAAACAGAGTTTACGAGTGGCTCCCAAGCGTCGATTTATACCCGCAAGCACTCTGCTCGCCTCGAGAGTTGCATGGTTTCGGTCGTGCGAGTATCAGAGTGCCTGATGCAACATCCGGATAGAACGAACACCAGTCACAGTGACTTGTAGTTTCAATTTTTGCGCAATATATGTCCTCGCCAAGAAAGCAAGGTCACCCGTAATCTACGAAGTGGGAGTATGATCCAGATTAATTGCTCCAGCCCTCTCCGCAGGGCGATAAGCTGCTTCTGAGGTGTTCACCCTCGATGACGAGTTAGCTTGTGTGTACCAAACACCACCGATCGCATCACACTTTTCTAGAACTACCAACTAACATCCATCCGAAATGATTCTGCGGGCAAGAATAAGCCCCGACACGCCACACCCCATGATCGCAAATGCCGATTTTGCTGGGAGGCGGTTCCCGACTTGTTACAGAGTTCTATCGCTGCAAGTTACACGCGAAATCTGAGAATAAATCATGTCGTATAGTTCTTATATCGAGCTATTGCAGGCAGGCAAAGGCGGATGAGGACTTCATGTCTTATGAACACATGCGTAATGAAGTTGACTTGATTCAACCGCAAATGACGACGCGACTCAAACGACTAGACGAGCACCTAGATCGCCAACTCCGACAAGTATGTTGATAGTGTTCGCAAATAAATTAACTCAGTCTTTTACTTGTTCAAGACTCGACGAGAGCGACTCAACGACTATCCCAGAGATTTTGAAATGCGCCTTCAGCCTCGCCAGGCGATCAGTATGAGATTGGTCCGAGACGATCATTACTCACACGGCAAGATGGATCGATCTTGGGGTGCCTGCGGAATTATCGTCCATCGTCGCATCGTACATAACGTGGTAGAAAGACACGCGCGCCCACCGCGCCACGGTCTAGTTACTCGGCCAACAATACCTCGAGCGGGCTGACTCGGATAAATTTTGGGAAGGAAGACTGCTATGATGGAACCCTGGAGGGTGTGAACTTTAGAGATTACACGTGGCAGCCCACAGTAATGTTGTAAATCGGCTGTTGTAATGGAGTATTCGACGGGTGGAATCACGCTATTGTTATCGTGGGCCAGCCTGGCGAGGCGGAACGGAGCAAGCACCGGGCGATCGTAGCTGTTGCCAGTATCATCCTTCGTAGCCGATGCAAAGCAAGAGACTTTACGCCTTTGTCGTCTATGTGTTTGCGGCCGATTTGCCGTTTCCACAATTTCTCGAGTCTACACCAGAGTGCGCCAAAAACGTATCTGCACCGCGCCCGTGTTCGTCGTCTGAAGCGCTAGTATTGGCACATGGTCCTCATGGTGTCGTGGGATTTTCTGACTGGGCGCTGCGCTGGGAAAACACCTTTACGCCAGATTTTAAGGGCAGTAACGCAAAATCTTATTGGGCTAATCAGCATTTTGTTATCCAACACGCTGCAAGTCGAAGAGGCTGGACAATTCGAGAGGACTACTACCCGGGCCAGAAGAATTCACTAATGATTTTGGAACGAGCGCGCTCCGGATCGCCTGAACGTAGGGTGTTCGAGCATCTTGTGTGTGTTGAACTCAGATCCTCACATGCAAGTTTTTTCAATGCCAAACACATTGCAATGCATTTGCTGAGACAAGCAGGAGTGCCGGTGCCACGGAGTATAAGTGTATACAAGACATCTGATCTCAATCACGTCGAGAGTCGGCTCAATTTTCCTGTTGTCCTTAAAGTATCGACAGGGACCTTTGGGAACAAGATAGTATTGGGTGTAACTACATTGGCTCAACTTAAGGTAGAGTACATGAAGCTATGTCCTTCTTCATGCGAAGCTTTTCTCGTCGAGGAGATGGCTGTTGGTGAGCATTACCGCGTCTTAGCGATTGACGGCATTGTTGTTGACGTAGTTCATCGAAGGCCAAATTGGATTTCATGTGAACACACCGACTTCACATTCGGCGACTGCGTGTCTCGCAATAATCACCTCAGGTCACAGATTGGCCTCAGCAGTATACCTGTTGATTGGGAATTTCTCCGTCACTCAAAAAAATTGTATCCTGACACCCGGCTTGCTTGGCGCCACCTGAGAAAGATTCGTCTTAGTGACGATATGCGACGATTCCAAGGTAACTACCTCGAACATGTTCCTAGCTCCAGGTGGCATCCTTCACTCCATATTCTTGCCAGAAGGATTTTTAGCATTGGCGTTCCCACTCAGCGTATGATTGGCTTCGACGTCATCGCTTCTAATATCTCGTCTGACATTCGCAATTTTCCCCCGCCTATATTAGTCCATGACATCAATTCTAATCCAGACACTACAATTTCGTTCGTGGCTGCTAACCAGCCACACTGTCCCTTTTATGTAACAGAACGAATCCTCGATGCGATGTGCATGTGATTTCATCTGTAGCAAATGCAGATTTACACGCAGCTTCTCCCGCCGATGTACACTGTTCCTTTTATGTAACAGAACGAATCCTCGATGCGATGTGCATGTGATTTCATCTGTAGCAAATGCAGATTTACACGCAGCTTCTCCCGCCGATGTTAGAATCTTCGTCCAAAGTCAACAAAATGATGCCGCCGAGGGGAATAAAGTTGGACGAGTATTTCGAGGCTGCCTGGAAATCACCCCACGACGCGGCCAACTTAGCATGTATCTTTTTTTTTTTCCCACCTAATTTGCCAGGCTATGATAGTAAACATGAGGGTACGAGACGTAGTCAATACTGCGCGAGCTGAAATCCTGAACTTGGCCTTGAGTGTGTGGCAGAAAACTCTCGGTTCCGATGCGCTTTGCTTGACCTTTGTCAATACTTGGCCATCTCCTGACACAAATGACACGAAACCTGAAAGGTAGTGTGAGAGAGATCAGGCACGCAGCTCAGTGAAGTTCCCTCAGTGTTTTCAGGCTTTATTTCCGTTCCTTCGCTGCCAGACAGATGATCGGTCGCTTGATGGACCGTGTCGTTGAGGTCGCAGGTCAACTGCCCTACCCGGTATCCCGAGAATATCGCCCCCTCGTTCTCTAACCCCCGTACGGGGGTAAGGCGGGGGTTATGGGGCGGACATATGCAAGAAAGAAATGAATGGCTAAATTATCTTGCCCCCCCGGGGGATCAACTTTGTAACAGCGACTGTACTTCGTGATGCGACGGCCCTGGCGGCGACGCGGCTCGCGCTACCGAGTCAAGTTCGCAAAATCGGACGGCGATTTCCCCGGTATGCTGAGGGGCTTTACAATCCCTTGACAGTTCCGCAATCTTGGCAGCCGGAGGCCCGCGGAAGGCCCGGAGGTAGTCGAGGTGCTGGGAGTATGGCCTCTTGGCACATGGTATAGAAGGGGCCCTTGCCCAGAAACCCGCCTTCAGCAGCGTCTCTCTCTGTACGAAATAGCCAGATTTTTATAGACTTCATTTCACGGCGTTTTTGGAAAAAAACGGGGTGAAAGGTCTATAATGTTCTACTACTTGTGTCATGTTACATAGATAACCAGTTCATCACGTCATCTTCCGCAGCAAGTGCCGGACATCTGCCAACACGCAAGACCTCGTCCTGAATTTGACCCGACAACCGCACGATACTTGCCGTGGCCCCCTGCAATGCGAGATGGGCTTGTCGCACTTCGCCGCTGGACCGGAAGGGATGCATCGTGGCCGGTCCTGAGGCCGCTCGATACCTCTTGGTCCTTCGTGATTCATCAGTAATAGCCTCTTTGAGTAAAATAGAAGATGGACACTCACACAGGGCAGCAATGGAACCTTGATCCAAAGTTGGAATGGAAGCCCGATGAAGGACAAATCTGTTGAGAATCCTAACCAGACGTTTTCAGACGTTTTCATAAGTGCCATGTTCATCGCACGTCCTTTCTTAAATCCACCTATCACGCCGGAACTCGGCCATTAGGCAGAAGTTTTGAGCGCGAGGATATTTTGCTTGCATCCGTCAAAGTGGTAGTTGTAGAGCTCATAATCATCATCTTCCATATTCGACATCGCATCTTGGATCATCCCAATCACACCACCGCGCATCCCTCCGCATCCGTAGTCCAGGATGGCTAATCTCTTCCCAACAGGGACGCCGTCTTCGATGTAGGGAACATGGTTGGGCTCGCTGCAGATCAGTCCTACGATTCGCTTAATCAGAGCACCACCCTCGAGTCCCTCTAACATTTCCGCCGTGGACAAGTCAAGAATAGGAACGTTGTAAGCGAAGTGTGAACAGTCAAGCGCGTCTATGTGCTTGTGCACCAGCTTCACGAGGTCTTTGTTGTACACCTCATTGTGCATGGGGAAACTGACGGGTATCCGGGTGGTGTAGAGAAATTTCACCTTTTTTTTGAGTAGTATCTCCTCAATCATTGTCAGATCTTCTGGCATGCCAGAGAGAAGAAGTCCGTTTTGGCTCCACACCACGCCGACTCTTACGTTGCGGAAATCGCGTAATATTGGCTTAATGGTATTATTGAGAATTTTTGAACCACGTTTTCCGCTCACCGACATCATACATTTTACTCCAGCTAAGGAAATCCCAGAATTGACCTCTTTTAGGCCGTGCACGATGAAGTACAGCACATCAAGACCCCGGGGAATGTTTGTCAACATCTCCTCACGAGACGCGCTCATCGAGACCACAATCGCGGCAATATGCCCGAGGCTCACACCGACACAAAAAGTAAAATTCCAGGCGCCGTGGAGATATACGGATAAAACTTGCACGAGGACGCCGATTGTTTCATTCAGCATCGGTTGCGTCATGACCTCCTCATCAATGGTGTTGCCACCCTGCAGGAGACCTTGGATCCCAATTGAAGGTGGGACTCCGGTAATAGCGACAACTTTCTCCGCCCACCACTCACTAGCACTTTCCACCACCGAACTAAAGTCAAACTCAGCGTTATCATTTACAAGTTTTTTCAAATGAGGAATATTATTTTCAGCTATCGGCCGGAAGAAAGCGACTTGGGCGACACCTTCCGCGAGAGATGCCATGCTGAATTACGGAACCAAATAATACGAGATAAGGTGTGTGGCTGGTGCAGGTAATACAGTTTTAATATGTAATCCGTGATCGTGATTCCGGAGCGAGGGCACTGTAGCTCGGAAGGAAACGAGGAATTCCCGCGAAAGGTGATATTAAGGAATTATACAAGATATAGAATGATATAGTTGGATTAGGAGCTGGGTGTTGCCTTCAACATGGGCTCCACCCAGCTCGGGGACTAGCCTAATCTAGGACCCCCAGGCAAAGAATAGGGCCGGCTGGATAGGAGAAGATTTTCCTGGGGTGCGCTCAGGCGCACAATAATAGAAGAGGGAGTGACCTCGAGCTCCGGGGTACGGGGTGGTAAACTTTGATTAAGTCCTACTCGGGCGTACTCAGGGGGACCTCGGGTGACTTCCCCTAGGTCCCGGGCGAGTTCCTGGCACCAAATTTCTGGGCCGGTCGGTCGGTCGGTCGGTCGGTCGGTCGGTCGTCGCCGTCGCCGCCGCCGCCGCCGCCGCCGCCGCCGCCGTCGTCGTCGTCGTCGCGCGCGCGGGGGAGTTTCGAACCTAATTCAGTCGCAGGGCGACCGTAGAGAGGTGATGAGCTGCCCCATGCTATCACGGTATATGAACCCGGGGATGCAAAAATCGAGTGGGGGCGCGCCCCGCAGTCGCAGTGATCGACAGTCTCGCCGCAGAAGGCCGCCAGCAGGAATTTTTGCGCTCCCGAACCCCGTCGTCGCTGTCCGGCGCAGCACGCGCGCTTTTCGTGCACCACCTAGCGCAAAAACGGCGCGGCGCTGGCGCATCACACCATCTCAGCGTTATCTTCGATTAGCCAAGAAAGTAGCGCTCAAAGGAGAGAGAGAGAATGAGCTGTTAGTTATTATTATTATTATTATTATTATTATTTATTTAGCGTCGGAGAAGCCGCATGCCCAAGAGCACACACGGCAGATAGGTCTCGGACGGAAGAAGTTGAAGTAGGTGGGGCAGCTGCCCCCCAGCAGGGGCCGAAGGCCCACGGGGGGAGCCTCCTGAGGATCAGCTTCCCCGGCGCCACAAATGGCGAAGCCCCGAAGGGCGAGAGAGGAAGGGGGCCCCGAGGGGCGCCGGGCAAGGGAGGAGGGAGGGGAAGATGGCCGGGGCCGGGCCACCCACCAGGAGCGCCCGACAGCCCCGGGCCGCCGCTAAGGGCCGCCAGCTCGGTTAGAGTGAGTCTTCCGTAGTAAAATGCAACATTTTTCGCCCCAGTTTTTGAGGTGAATCATCGGCTTATTTACCGTCCGTTGTGGCATACTCGGAAGGGTACTGCAAAAGAATCTGATGCGCTTTGCGCACACGCCAATTAAACCAAGGGATCCATCGATCTATCGAGATCTTTCGTCCTGCCAGCGTCTTGTCTGCTAGGCCCTGTAATAATATAATGGCCTTGTTTCTAAGTCGCTTGATGGCATTTTCAGCTAGGTTTGGCTGATGAACGTAAGGAGATAGAAGCTCAAATTTGATCTGTAACTGATCCTTCACTCTCCGAAGTTGAGATCCTTCCTTGAAACTGGAAAAATGGTCAGACACAACAAGCCTAACTCTACAGTCAAACTCAATACGGACTTGGCTAACTAGATCATCAATCTAGTATTTCCTTCCGTCTACCTACACAAATGTCTTTCATTGATACTAAGAATTCTTTCTTGAAATTCACTGTAAAAAATGATGGTGAGCATAGTTACTCTCCCAAAAGCGGGAGCTGGCGCCCTCTTCAACTCGATAGCTGTAACCAGCGGAGGAGCTCTTATAGATCAGCGTTTATCATACAATGTGTGGAGAACCGTCCAGCATGTTCAGAAGGCTGGCGTAGCTTCTTCTTCTGTTATGAACACACTTCTTGGCTGTTCTTCTGACAAAGTCAAAGGTGTCACAATTTCAAAAGGTGAATCGAAGACTTTCTGTGACCCAATCAAGAACCACGCATCGATTTTTGTTGCTCAAACCCACTACCTCCCTATGTTCGGCGGTGAACTCGAAATGGTTTCAAATTATGTCCTGCCGACCTCATGGGCTTCTGGGCGTCGTCCGCAACATCGGTCCTCGACTCACATCTTCTCTTTGAAAGTGTGGAACTTGTTCTTTCGTGTGTACAATTGAGCCAAAATTCTGTAGAAGAATTAGTGAATAAAATTCACGGGGGCGTTCTAACATTCGAAGGTCAAGGGTACGGTGTTTCGACAAACACCCTTGCTCAGGTTTCGGGGCAGGTAACCCTCCCCGTGTCGCAGGCTTACACAAATGCGCAAAAAGTAGATTTTGTTATGACCCCTAAGACAACACAAAACGGCACAAGTCTCAGTCGTCCTCATAATGATGTAAAATCTGTCTTTGTCAAGAATTACCTCACATCCTATGGTCTTCTCAGTAATGGTCAACTCGTAGAAGCTACGAGAAGTTGTCGCGCGAGTGACGCTGAGGCTTTAGCGATGTCTCTCATTGAGCTAAATATGCTTGATGACATCGAACAAGCTGGACTAGTTTACAAAGACCAAGCTGAACTTTCCGTTGATCACTTGGAAAATACAGGCACAGGAGCAGGTGCGGGGGCTGTAGGTTCTTTCGTTGGTTCTCTCAGCCTTTGTTCTTTCAAGAACGGAAATGAAAAAAAACTGTGCTCGGGGCGTAATTTTGTCAACGCTACCAACAGTCTCCAGCTCGATTTTACTCCTGCGTCAGGCAACGATCAAACAGTCACCATTGACATTATCACATATTATCGTTCTGTAGTCACTGTTCACCTCAAGGCCGGGGATCCTCAGA
>NW_008705637.1:37042-38391 GCF_000186865.1 Aureococcus anophagefferens
GCGTCCAAACGCGTCGGTTTCTGAGGGCTTGGACCAACGCGGGTTAACTTGTCCTCCCCGGAACCCCTCAGCTCAAGTCAGCTCAAAGGTCACATAAAATCGTAGGAGGGTAGGTTAATGTTTCCCTTAACGGATTCTTGACTGTACCTAACCACCTGCGGTGGGCACGGCTTAGGTGGATTAAAGAAGGGGGTGGTAAAAAAAATCTAAACAAGAAAACATGTTTAAAACACTAACATTACGACGAGCAAAAAGACTTGGTGGAACATAGAAAAAGCCGTGCCCACGCTCGCGTGGTTAGGTTCAGCCAAGAATCCGTTTAGGGAAACTCCAACCTACCCCTTGAAATCTGCGACTTTACTTGACCTTAAGTGTGGGGGCTCAGTCATCCAACCTGGTTGATCACCCGGCACTTGGACTCGATTTCCCTTGGCACGGTCTTAGTGAACAAACAAATGCCCCCGCAAATTGGCACATTGCGTTGCCGTAAATGATACTGGTACCTTGTGAATCGGACTTGACATCACCGCCCTCACGTGCCCACTCGCACTAACAAAAAACTCCTCGTCGGTTAGAATGAGGTAATGTACAAGTTCCCAAAACCCAGGCGTCCATGTAAAGCGTATTGGGTTCAGATGAAATGTTGAGCAACGAGCACCAAGGAGAAAAGTGCAAGTGGGCATGCAGCACAAGTTGGATGCAAACAACAAACTTTGAAAGCAGGGATTCTTTCTTGAAGCCACTTCTTCCATCTCAGTTTGAGAGTTTGCGTTCCTGGGGCCTCTTGAAACAGGCGACTCGCCTTAATGAGTCTAGAAATGCAGATTGTTGGTGATAATCCTTCGAGGAAGAACTGCGATGACACGAGCGTCTAACTAATCTATGGTTGGCGCCAATGCGCTGGTTTCTTGCTCCGACGAAAGGAAAAATCCCCTTGTGTGATTTCCATTCCATGAACTGCGAAGAAATCGAATGCGACTGCGCCGAGCCGGTCTGCGATGACCGGAGGGCCCGCGCTTAAAATCGGCGGAACGATAGCCGCACTCATCTTCCAGCAGGACCAAGCTCATTCTGAAGGGTGCAATTTGCCTGGCTTTCGCAGGGCGTGTATATCAACCCTATCGTCTGAACCACAGCGAAAGACAAACAAGGGCGCCCGTCGTTTCATGCAAGCAGAACAGAGTTGATCCCCGCTGGGACATATGTCTCTTGCGTTGACGACACCGGCTCTTGGTGAACTCGTGAGATCGCATCTCGGGCGACGGACGCAACTCTGGACAGGGGACGTGTCATAAACGTGGTTTGCTACTTTCTCGTTCCCGCAACCCGCCTGCCAGTCACATGAGTGC
>NW_008705638.1:0-1981 GCF_000186865.1 Aureococcus anophagefferens
ATGCCGCACACGCATGGTTCCAGCGGCTCTGAACGACGCGGGCAGCCTTTCGATCGAAACCAAGTTTGAAGCACTTTTTGAAGCTGTCGATCCTAATTTGTTGAGGCCAATGAGGCAGCGCAGTCCGCAGCGAAGCGACACGTACGCGTGCACGCGCCGCGACGATATCTACCGACCACTGCACCGCGCCCACGGCCGGGTCGACCGGTCCCGAACCGCCCCCGCCCCCGCCTCCGACGACGCCGCGCGGTTGTCCGCCGCTTAGCGCCGCTACGGGAAGGGCCGGCCGCTGGACCAGTACCACTGGTGGCCGCAGGGGCAGGTCATGTGGTCGCAGCCGCTGTTCTTCGTCACGGGGACGCGGCAGCGCGGGCACGGCTTCGTCGCGCCCGCCGCGTTCTCGCGGCGGAGCAACGCCGCGAAGCGCTCGTCGGCCTGCGCGTTCTCGAGGCTCCACTGCTCGTACTTGCGCTTGAGCTCCTTGTTTCGCTCCATCTCCGCGACGACGTGCGCGCAGACGTTGTTGTGCGCCGGGCCGACCTTGCCGCCGACCGCCGGGCAGCCGAGGCAGTACGCGCCCGAGCACTCGGGGCAGATGAAGAGCGTGCCCGACGTCGCGTGGGGCTCGTAGGCGAAGGTGTGGTTGCACTTGTCGCCGGGGCAGCGCCGCATGCCCTGCGCGCTCGTCGACGTCGACCGCTCGAGGAAGATCTCTGTCGCCGTCGACTGGAACGCGTCCCAGGCGCCCTTGTCGCCGGCCTCGAGCGTCACGGCGCGCACGTCGCCGACGTCGAGCGGCCGCTTGCAGTCCGGGATCGGGCAGACCAGCTGGTCGCCGAGCTTGCGCTCGCCGACGCGCGACGCGACCAGACCCCCGAGGCAGTCGACGCAAAACTCGTGGCGGCAGGCCGCCAGCGCGCGGCCCTTCGACCGCGCCACGTCCTCCATGCAGATGACGCAGGCGATCGTCGCCGCCGCCGCGCGCTTCGGCGGCGGCGGGGCCCGCTCCAGGACCACGCAGTCGTCGTCGTCGTCGTCGTCCTCGCGCGCCTTGCGCTTCTTCGTCGACTGCGCGAACGGCGAGCGCTCGAGGAGTACCACCTCGTCGTCGCTGTCGTCCACGACGAACGGCGCGTCCATGGTGTGGAGCGTCGCGCCTTGCCCCAGATGCGAGACCCGGCGCAGATCGAGAGCGCTCCGCGGCGCGTGGCGCGTTCGCGCCTTGCCCCAGACCCTAGACTCAATTTGCCGTCACCTTGCAGCCGGGCGCTCAGGCTCGCCCCTGCGGGATAGAAGCGCAATTGGAACACTGGGGTGGGCTTCGATTAGAGGAGACCCGGCGCACCGATCGCGCCGACGTCGTCGTGCACGCGGACGAGCTTCGAATCCTCGCTCGTGCCTGCGGATCGTGCGACTCGGACCTCGTCGAGCCACTCCTCCGTCTTCTCTTTTCTATTTCACGACAGCGTTGTGCTCCGAGCGTCGCGAGCACGACCTAGGCTCGACCTCAGGACTCCGGAGGGGGTATCGAAGCGCCGCGCGCCCCAATTTGATGTTGTGATGCACACGCGACTTAAAGCTGCTCGAGTCGGAGCCTCGAGCGCAAAAGAGAAGGGCGGCTGCTTCGCGCCGAGCGTGACAAGTGCACCGACCGCAGCGGCGATTGGACTTCGCGTAGCAAGTAGGTGCCGCACGCGAGTGCCAACACCTCTCACAGCACCCAGCGCCAAAAAAAAACACCGTAAAACGCCGCGCCGCGCACCGAATCCACGGCGATAAACAGTCCAAAGATTCATCGAGCCATGCGCTCTCTCAACGTCGTCGCCTGCGTCGCGCTCGCATCGCGCGCCTCGGCCTACATCGCCCCTTCGGCGCGCGCCGTGCGCGCGCCGCCGCGGCCACACCTGGCCGCGGCGCGGCCGCCGGCGCCGAGGCGGCCGGCCGTCGTCGTCGCCGCCGCGACGCCCGTCGACGAGCCGGA